>NC_073692.1:370750865-371050865 GCF_029784155.1 Uranotaenia lowii | reverse complement strand
TTCGATGTCATTCCCCATATCCTGGCCACCATCGATTGGGAATCTGAACTCGATCTATTGAATCCCAATGCTGCGGTCGAAACCATTTCGCATATCTTAAATTTCGTTATCGACCGCTACGTGCTAAAGCGAGAATTTGCGGACTCCCTGGTTTACAAAAGAACTGCGTCGACTAAAGGCGGCGAAAAGATGTGCCCTTAGAAATCACAATAAGCTCAAATCCTCCCAAATTAAGAAGGAATATCGAAGACTGAACTTACCATTACCAACATTATCTTTTCCGATTACAACGTAACCTCAAGTACAACCCAAAATCGGTGTGAAAGCATGTCAAAAGTCAGCGGAATGAACCTGGTATTCAAACTCTAATGTTTCTTCCCCAGATCATGTGGAAAGTGCTGTTAGGAATGTTTCGCCACTCGGCTTCTGCATAAATAAAGCAGCGGCAAAGCTCAAAAACTCCCTTTCTACAGGCCCAGACGGTATATCATCTACCTTTCTAAAACCAATAAGGCCTGTTTTGCTGACTCCTGGGAGACTCAACTTTCAAGCTTTTCTTGGCAGAGCCACCAACTCTTCACTGTGGAAGGAAGCTTACATGTTTTCGGTCCAGAAAAAGGGAGATCGAAGAGATATAAAAAACTATAGAGAATATTCGCTTTATTTGCAATCTCCAAACTGTTCGAACTAGTCGTCATGGATCCGATTTTATCGTACTGGAAGCAAAATTTTTCAATCGATCAGCACGGATTTATGCCCAAACGCTCCACGACAACGAATCTGTTGATCTTCACCTCCTGGGTTGCCAGGTGCCCAGATTTGTCTGTAAAACCAAGACTTTTGACCCTTCGTCCAGTAATTGGTCAGACACAGATTTTGCCCAGATTTTTGCTGAGAGTGCCCAGATTTTACAGACTTTCAAAATTGACAGATAAAATCAATATTAATGTATCAAATTTGATATGTAAGTGGCAGATTAGACTAAAATCTGGCTTGTATTCTTTGGTATGACCAATCAATCATTAAACATTTTTTTTAAATAAGATCGGCCTCACACGATTCGCCAAATTTAATTTCTTGTTTAGTACCCAATTTGTGATTTTCCTTATACACACACAGCCTTTTTTCAAAATTGCCCAGATTTTTCATCCTCAACACCTGGCATCCCTGTTCACCTCCCATGTGCATGAAAGCTAAGGGGCCGTTCACTAATAACGTAAGCACATAGGGGGGTGGGGGGGTTTCACATTTGCTTACGATCTCGTACTAGGGGGGTAGGGAGGGTTTCCAAAAATCTTACGTAAGAAATGTTACATTGATAATTCGTCACAGCCATACGAAATCATATTACTCAGGTTTTATTTTTATTTCTCACTACCTATGTTGGTAATTTTTGATGTTATGTTATTAATCTTTTAATCTGTTTTAATTAATAAAAAAAAAGTTGCTGGTTCTATAAAATTAATAGAGAACCAATTCAAACCAACATGTCATCAGAAACACTGAATCACATTATTTAAAAAGATCGTCGCTAATCGCTTTTCATCATAACAATCTTTTTAATTGAGAAATTTATAGAAACAAACATGGAATTGGTGCGTTCTGACACCACGATTTGAAACATTTTATTTCGAAAATGACTTCATCAAGTAGAAGTCTTAAAAATCGATATGGGGGTGGGGGCTTTTAGATGGTAAATTTTTAGACAGTTTTTTCAGTGATACCAACCAAGCCACTAGCAAGTCTAAATTTTACAAACTATTTACCAAAAAAAATCGTAAAACTATATCGCTTATTGCTGAAGTGAATCTCAGCTTTTAGGTTAATTAACAACGTAATTGTCGTTAAACATTTTCCTACCAATTCTAGTAGCATAGAATAATATTTTTTTTAGATTTTTAGTTCATAAACAAAACATTTTTATGGTATCTTGTGCTAACCTGATTTCTCACTTGTTTTTAAATCGAAATTTAGATTTTTTATTGTTTATTCCATTGTGGAAATTCATTGAAGATTTTTGTAACCCCGAACATGCTGTGTCCTTAAAACTTAATGTTTTCTATAATCGTTTCATTTATGACGTTTCGAGAAAAACGCGCTTAAAAATTTTGCAACCTTTCTTAAATCGCTTGTCGGCGCTGCTGGCACCCCGGCTGCAGAAGACGACACAAAGAGGAATGTCAAGAAAGACGAGTCAGCATTTTAGAACGGAAGTTTGATAACGTGAAAGTGAAGCTCCCTCATTGGCGCGATTAAACTGAAATTAAAAATCAATTTGTGCAGTGTAGCTCAGGCGGTTAGTTAAAATAATCTTTCTCATATGTTTTGTAAACTATATGATGTTTGAATTTTAGGTTTGCTAGGCAGAAATAATATAAGTGCCACTAGGTAGTCTAACAGTGATATTAAACTACCTGTTGAGGTTAGAGTTTGAACTTGCGGCAACATATAGTCTACTAAAATTATATAATATATTCACAGGCTATTGTTGTCATCTCTGATCTGATACATATTTAGAACCTAAACCCGTAGAATTCCGTCGAAAAGCCCACTTAAATGTGAGTTGAATTAAAAACTGTAATCCTAAAATACCCACTAATTTGAATTTACTCTCTTCTAGTTTGAAGCTTTAATAAATATTGCTTTCGGAAAGTGTCGCTTTTTTCTACGGGAACATCGCTAATTAAATTTCACGAGGAATCTTGCAAGTCTATATGGTCAAAACGGTGCGTAGGATCATTTTTAATATGTTTTTATCGATACGACGGTGTTATCATGAAAAAATAGCAATTGTTTATAGACCCTAGCTGGAGTATGAAATTCGTCTAAATGTTTTATACACCCTTTGCTTTGTACTGTATGTCTCATATGTGTGAGCGATATGGAGATAAATTTTCCCTTATTTTTTGACAAAGGCTTATGGTTTTCGCTATAGGAGTGAGTGAATAGCTTTCCGCATTCTTCCCCTTTTTATGTTTTGCATATAGACCGTATGCTTACGAAAACTAAAAAACTTAAAACGGGTTTTGTGTTAAGGAGAGCTTATATTGGGCTGTTTGAATCCATTGAAAACGGGTTTTGTTTACTTTGTCTTTTATACCCTTTTCACATGTTGGTGCTGATTTCATCTGTTGTTTTGTATAAATTATGCTTTTCAAATGCAGTTATTTAGTTTGACTTAAGAAGAGCTCTGCTTTGAAGCATGGATGACATATTTTTAATATATTTGAGCTGAGATTTGAAAAAAAAAACGTGTCAATTTCTTATAGAATCAAAAACGTAAGATCTTACTAGGTGGGAAGGGGGGTTTTAAAAAATCTTACTTTGTCTTACCAGGGGAGGGAGGGAGGGTTGAAAATTTCCAAAATCGTGCTTACGTGATTAGTGAACGGCCCCTAAGTCTCGAACTGACGCCAATAAAATCATTGAAATTCAAGGCTATAATATTTTGAGAAATGATCGTTATCGTCATGGAGGTGGAATTTGTATTTATTTAAAAAAAAGATCTTAAATGTCGCATAATTTCCATTTCTGAAAATGATACACCAAATCAAACTGAATTTGTTCAACTTGAGCTTTTTATTGGAATAACTTCAATGTTGATCGGAGTTTATTATAATCCTATCTACCAAATGTTGACTGCTCAGATGTTCTGTTGAAACACTTTGAAGATTTTGCACTAAACTATGATTTTACATTCGTCATCGGTGACTTTAATACAGACCCGTATAGACGACACTCTAGAAAATCAAGCAATCTTCTTAATATCTTAGAAAGTTCTTCTTTTCATATAGTCAACTCTGAACCGACTTTCCTACTCATCGTAATGGGTGCTCATTATTTGATCTGTTTATTTCTAATTCTGTACACAACATCATTAAATTTAACCAAATTTCTTTGCCAGGTATAACGCCTCACGATTTGATTTTTACCTCTTTAAATTTTTCTCGGACAGATTCATCATCAGGATTCTGGCGTCGTTACTATGTTCGTTTTGATAAAGAATTGTTTCTTCAAACTATACAGAATGGCATGGTTTCTATTCCATTAATGATTCGAACCGACTTTTACAAATTTTGAATTCTAATTTAAACTTGCTTCATGAACGTTGCTTTTCACCGAGATTTATTAAAACCCGTAAAAACTCATGGTTTAATCGAGAAATTTAGATTGCAATGCCCAACAGGGACTTAGCTTACAAGACTTGGGTTCGTAATAAAAATTATGAAAATAGGGCAAGCTTTAAAGTGCTACGCAATAGAGTGACTTTACTAATTATGAAATCAAAAATAATTCATGATAAAAAGAGCATTAACTTTGATCTTCCCCCAAAACAACTATGGAAAAATGTGAAGAGACTGGGCATAACCAAAAATAACATTAGTGGAACAATTCTCAATTACACTGCAGATGAAATCAATGATTTTTTCAGTTCTAACTTCTCAACAAATGACATTTAATTTCAATGATATCCTTGACTATGAAACTGAGAATGCTGTTCACTCTATCAAATCTAACGCTACAAGTTATGAAAATATACCAATAAAACTTTTACAGTTAGCTTTACCTTTTGTTTTGCCGTTTGTTACTCACCTTTTTAATACTATCATAAGTACTTCCCAATATCCTTTCAAATGGAAATTAACTAAAATTATTCCTTTATTCAAAAAACCTAAATCTACAGCCATTTCTAACATGGTACGTCCCATAAGTATTCTGAGTGCTTTATCAAAAGTGTTTGAAAAACTCATGAAACACCAAATTACTTGCTACTGCCAGAATCTAAACTTAGTTCTTGAGTTTCAATCAGGCTTATAAAAGTTCATGATGACATAGCTAAAACTATTGATAAAAAAGGTATTGATTTTTCGAAAGCATTCGACCGAGTTTCTCATAAAAAGCTCTGTATTAAATTGAGTGAGAAATTTGGATTTTTTAAATCTGCTCCTACCTGATACATTCCTATTTATCAGGTAGGAGCCAATCTGTGTTATATGATGGCAGTTGATCAGAATTTAAACCAATAGTTTCGGGAGTTCCTCAGGGTTCAGTTTTGGGCCCAGTTCTATTCTCCTTGTTCATTAATGATCTACCATTAATATTTGAATACTGTTCGATTCATATTTTTGCTGATGATGTTTAACTATATTTATGCGTTGATGGGACATACAGCCCTATTGATGTTTCTCTTAGAATTAATGGTGATCTCGAAAAGCTCTCTACCTGGTCTGAGAACAATAAAATCCGAAAAAACTAAAGCAATGCTTATTTCAAAATTGAAAATAAAACCTCCTACACCAACTCTTTGGATTAATGGAGTAAGCTTAGTTTTTGTGGATCAAGTTAATAATTTAGGTTTGATAATGATACACAATTTTGTCTGGAAATCTCAAGTGAACAGTCAGTGCTCAAAAATGTATTTCACACTGAAACAGTTAAATTTAACAACTCGATATCTTGATGTGAACACGAAAATAAGGTTATTCAAGACCTATTTACTTCCCCACTTAATGTATTGTAATTTTATTTATTCTAATGCCAGTTCAGAATCACTTTCTAGAATACGAGTAGCTTTGAATGCATGTGCTAGATACGTTTTTAATCTTAATCGTTATATTCTAATGTTTCCCAATATCACTTACCTTTACTTGGATGCTGCTTCGACATTTTTTCAAAATACCGATCACCCTTAGTTTTTCACAAATTGATTTTTTCTAGGAAGCCCAACTACTTATACTCTTTATTGGTTCCTTTACGCAGTGAACGAATATCAAGCTTCGTTATTCCGGTACACGGTTCAGCTTATTATGGTAATTCTTTTATGGTTAGAGGCATTGCTAATTGGAACCGTTTATCAATTGAAAGCAAACTTATGAAATCTAAATTTTTGTTCAAGAATGATATTCTGGCTAGACTTAACAGGGGAATTTATTGAAGGCAACTCAACCGACATAGTAGAATTAATGTAATTTTTTTTATCTCAATCAAACACCTCAGAAACTAAATCAGAATTGTAACTCAAATTGTAACGATTAAAAAGACTAGTCTTATGTTACATGAATAAACGAAAATTTAAATCTAACGATGTGCTCTCACTCCTCGATGTCCCGAAACTTTGTTATGCTGATGATATTAAACTGTTCTAAACCATAAACGGTCGAGACGTCATCGATTTCCCGCAAAACCAGTTAAATCTATTAGCACAGAGTGGTGCGACATCAGCCTTTGCGACCAATGGCCAAGGACTTCAAGGACGTGTACTGCCTGAAGAGTCTGTATTGCAGCATATAGTTCGGTCCATCCTCGAATACGCCTCAGCTGTCTGGTGTCCCTAAGAAATACCAGAAAGGTACCGAGCGGCTCGAGGCTATCCAGCGGCGCTTTTTGCAAAAGGTCCTCAGATACCTAAACTGGCAAGATCCGTTTCACCTGCCAAGCTACGAACGCCGATCTACTGACTGACATCGCGAATCGATTGTCCTACGCTACTGGATGCTATTCCTCTTAGTGTGAGACCCCAAGGACTGAGAAACCAGGACCGTTAACTGTATGTTCCCATTCGATTGAACAACTACGGAGCCAATAGTGCATTCATCGATGTCATGAAAACGTTCAACCGCTTTTTGACCTTTCTAGGGATGTTTTCCGAAGAATAGTT
Source organism: Uranotaenia lowii (assembly GCF_029784155.1). NCBI lineage: Eukaryota > Metazoa > Arthropoda > Insecta > Diptera > Culicidae > Uranotaenia > Uranotaenia lowii. Next base: position 371,044,207 of record NC_073692.1, on the reverse strand, counting down.
TTTAGTATATTGAGAAATCGTTAGTTAGATGTAAATTTTGTGTAATTTTAATTAAAATTTTTAGTCATCATTTGGACCTATACTTGGACTGTTGATTGAATAAACAAATAGACAGATCGATTGATTTGTTTCGTGTACAGTGCGTTGGATAGTGGAAAGTCTCCTCTAAGTATACGTGGCAAATTTTTAGAAATGACGAATTTTTTTTCTTGAAATTCTTCTAAAAAAGACACCGTGTGCATCGATTTTAAATATGTTGGTTTCTTTTTTTATGTAATTCAACTTTCGTTAACCCGCCTATGGAAATTATGAAACACATAATTAGACTCTTTAATGATAACAAAAATGAACCACGTACCAACACTCGAGTTTTCCAGCATGTCCCTACCGACTGGCTAGCATGCCGTAACATGTGAAGCTAGCACTCAGCCAAGGACTCAGGGATAAGGATCATGTCGAGAGGAAAACCCAGAGTCTATGGCCCAAATGACAACAACCCAACAAGTGGGTCGTCGTTGTCGTCGTCAGTCGTTCGTCTCGATGGAAAGAGCTACAGCAGAAGTATGTACCTAGTGCTCAACGAAGAAAAAACCCACAGGGCAATCCAAACACGCTGCTATTTTTATAAACACATCATCATGATAGGACAATGTGCACTCCGTTTGTTGACGTTTGTGTGGAAGAAACCTGCATTCATAGCTGCATGTATCTATGTTGTGTGCATCGGTGTTGGTTACATAAAGCATAGAATCCTATCACTTTTACAGTTTTCCTTCTGTCTATGTATGCAAAGCATAACGTGTTTATTATGCAACTCCTGCCTGCTGCCGTTGCTGCACCATCAACATCACATCTCCTCTTTAGGGTTGATTTCGCTGGATCTGTGTGTAAAAGTACCCAAGTATGACGGAGACGAACAGTTTTCTTAAGACCGTCGTCGTGTTAAGTTGCGTTGCGAGTTATGTTGAGGGCATTTTCAAAAAAAAAAATTCTCACAGTCCGCGCTCTTCGGATCGTCTCAAGAGGGAACTGAAAAAGGGGTTCGGTTTACAAAAGAAGTGCAGCAGGTATTTTTTTCTGACCGTCCTTTCGCGCCAAGTGAAACGGCCCAACTTGTGGTCTGTCAGTCAAGTCAAGTGTGTACCTTACAAGAAAAGAGAGTGTCTCGTAATTTTTTCCTCTTCTGATCGTCGTTTTTGTTTTCATCTCAGAGTTTTGCTGTAGATTTATGCTAGCGGTTTTCTTCTGTCTTTAAAAAGACAAACCTTCGACCGGTAAGTTGAAATTGCCAAGATGCTTCCGTTCGTAGAGATGGGCCTCTATTATCACCTTGGCTCGTTGTGTGAGATGATAGATTGCATGGTCAATGGGACGGTTGTTTACATTTAGCGGTTTATGGAAATTTGTGAGATTTTTTTGGGGTAGGGTGTTTGCACCGTCCATTTGAAAGTGCTAATATTTGTTTTGACTTTTATTTAGCTCAGTCGAATTGATTACACAATGAATGCTTTCAATAAGCTCCAACTTTCATCGTTGAAAGTAACGTCTCAATCAAAAGAACTGATCACATTATAGAAAGCTCACCTTCCAAGGCATGACATTACCCTACCACACAGTTTAGTCTCTGTCAATTGACCACAAAAGAGCCTACCCTATGTTTAGAAGAAAATCGAGAAAGCGTTTCATTGTTTTGTGTCGTTCCTTCCTATACATAAGTGTATCGGAGCGGCCGGAAATAGATTTATCAGCTGCAGCATGTGATGTATCCCGTGGAAACTAGGTCAGCCATTAATGTTAACTTTCCCATCACCACTTTGCTTCGTCTTGAGTGGAACACCACAACATGGAGCTGTTTGTTGTAATGCAGGGTAGCCACAGAACCGGGAAAACCGGGAAAAACCGAGAATTAAAAATCGCACCGGGAAAATCAGAATCATAATTCAAATTTCCATGTTAGAATTTAACAGTTCAAATAATGTGTAAGAAGAATATCATAAGTTTTGGAATTTATAAGCTTCTCTGATCTCTCTTTGATAACCTCTAAATTGGAAAAAAAACTCACTAATTTTACCTGATTATAAAGTTTAAAACTGCCTCGAAGAATGATAAGAGAAATTCAGAAAGTCTCTTAATATTTGTTCAATATCATTACGATGATTAAAAAAACTATCAATCATATGATAAAAACAAGCAAACTAGTTCAATTTTAAATCCAGAATTTATTTTTGCAAATTTGGAAATGTATAAAGTTGCTAGTATTAGAATTTTCGCTTGGTAGTGATTAATTCAAGAATTAAACACAAGACAATCATCTTAACGCACGCAGGGTGTTTATTGGTAGCTTAATAATAATAATAAATTTGACAATTTAGCTGACTTTAAAAGGAAACAATCGCCTATCAAACCCATTGCTTGAAAAAAAAAACCAACATGGGGTCCAGATCTATTTTTTTAAGTTGTGCTTTAAAAATTAACTTTTTCCGATTACTGGTCATATTTTATCCAGAAAATTTTAAATTACACTTATAAATTTTTAGCAACACTGACAGAATTTTTAAGAGCTTTCTTATGAGGATGTGTTTATGTCGATAGAAGACACTATGTTAATTATTTAAAAATGTAAAAATGATTGCATGATACTCCCCTCAAAATATGCGTATTTGTATTATTTCAGAAAAAATATCCTTGAATTTGAATGTTTCAAAAGACCCATGGAAATAAACAAAATTACAAAATTATTGGAACAAAATTTATGTTTTTTCGTTTGCCGAGGGGTTGAGAGCTGATTTTGTCTTATTTGTGCTGCATATATCCAAAAAAGCAGCTTGTTTTTTTTCTGCTAGCTCTAGTTTTTGAGTTTCAATGGTTAGCTTGAGAAATTTGTTTGCAACATTTCTAAGAAACTTAAATCGAAATCGAATAAATGATCATCAATGATCTTCTAAGACCGCGAGTAGTTGAAACTTGTGAGAAAACTGAGTCGTCATTTAAGTTTATTTATCGCAATCTGGTAAAATATGAGAATTTAAGGAAATTTTTGATTTTTTCTATCAACAAGATTTTTTCAAAGTCAAGTCAAGTAAAAAAAATCGTAGTCTTCAACAAATTGCTCCTTTTTAATTTTTTTTATCAAGATTCGCAATTTCGATTATACATATATAAAAATGTTATCTTGTACTTAAAATTCATTGATTCTGAAGTAATGATTTTTTTTAAAGTTTAATTAGATTATCAATCAATTTGAACTGTAAAATTATAAATTGCAATTTTACCACGCTATGAAAATCAATAGTAAATGTTTGTTATTTTTATTGATATACGAAACATCTGATTTTATCATAACAAATTAAGATATCACAATTTTGAATTCTGTTTGCATTTTTTTTTTAATATTATTGACAATTATTGACTTTTCCAATGTAAAAAAATCCCAACTGAATTCTAAAAAATGGTAGGGAAAACTGAGGTTATTATGAAAAAAGATTATTCTTTTTTGGTCTAAAATCTGTTGAAGATTACCCACCCAGACAACCAGAAGTCGTATTTTATTTTACAGATTATATCGTATAGAATGTTAGTTTAACTCATTTTCGTATATCTGCACCTACAATGTGCGGCCCATGCATATTCTTTATCGTATTTGAATACATTGCATGATTTTATTACCACAATACAATCCAAATCAAGAAAATGTGTGCTAATAGGGCGTTTGCACAGTACATTAGTATAAGTAAGCCGTTGGGCAAATAAATGTGACAGTCCCCTGTTAAATGAATACAAATCCACTGAAAAAGATATTTTTTGAAGAATTAATGAAAGCTATTGAAAAGTTTCTTATGTACAACACATTTTTCGAAAGCTTGGTCATTTATTGACTTGTTTGTGATTTTTTTCTTATTTTGAGTGAAGTTCATTAACAAAAATGAAGACTTTGTACAGGATATGAGCGTTTTTAGTGAAAGCTGGACAAATATTGCTCAAGTTCATTAATCAATTTCGTGACGAAAACTCTTAACATCATCTTCCTGGTTCTAAATTTTATATGATAGACCCTGTTGTGTTGTGAGCCTACTTGGTTGAATGATTCAACTGAATCAAAGCAATCGAAAGATTCCTTTTAATTCAACCACGGTAAATGAAAAGTTCATATACCAGTATTTCGATAGCAACTTACTACCTTCTTCAGTGAACATTCATCAATCGAAAACGTTCACTGAAGAAGATAGTAAGTTGCTATCGAAATACTGGTATAGGAACTTTTCATTTACCGTGGTTGAATTAAAAGGAATCTTTCGATTGCTTTGATTCAGATGATAGACCCAAAAACGTGAACAAAGAATCCGGGGGGACCGTTTAATGGGCTTTACAATGATGGTTGGCTTGTTTTTCATTTTTTGTTTTGCTTGGTTTCCCACTGATATCCAACAAAATAATCGCAGAATCGTTTCCACTTGTTAGCAAATGTTCCGAAATATACTTTTTGAGTGTTTTTTAGAGAAATTAAGAATTCATTCAAGGGAAAACCAACATTTTGGTTGAATTTTGCTTTTTTCGCATATAAAAACCTCTAATGTGTGCCCAACAGACCTCTTGTATGTGTGTGTAGCAAACGCCCTATGGCCTCCAAAATAATACCTATGGACTGGTTTTGCTGCATTATATACGATATGTTTACACGTATATTTGCACGTTTATTTGTGTTGCAACTTCGAAATACCCACCAAATGATTGTCTGGGACGATGATCAGCCATGATTGACAGACTTTGTCATGCTATGCATAAAATAATTCGAAATAAAGATTTTTTTACACATGAAATACGATATATATTATCATAACAACCAGGTGTTAGATCTTAGCAGAAAGAAAGTAAGCTCGCAACTTTGCTTGTCACTTGGAGATATATGCTATAAAATAGTATATCTGCATTGATTCGTAACAATGTGCATGCAATCGTATACCTACGCAAATTAATTCGCATGTCTGATTTTCGTAAAACGTATTTGCTGGCAATCGTAATAGTATACAAATAAGTTCAATAACATCGTTTATGATGATAAGACATCGATGATTAGAATCGTATTTAAGGAGGCTCCCACATGTTGATCTATTTTTAGATCATCGATGACGTGTTTTACGATTTAAAAGATCTTAGTTATAGAAATTTACGATTTGCTTTTGGTTTAATGCCTTTGAAGCAAATCCCCTCGAATTTATATATTCCAGATAGCGTCGAGGAACCATCATGAGCTGCAGATCGTATTGTCAGAGGATCAAGTCCGTCTACTAACAATAACTTCATGAACGTTGAAACAAATCAGCAATCAGGCAAATAATAAATTTGTACGATATAAATTTGAATTTGACAGCAAAAACGCATTTCTTTGAAATAATCTTATTTTTATTATTTTTAAGGATGAATAAACCAATCGGTTTAAAATCCTTAAAAAAAATCTTATTTTTATTCAACTGACGAAAAAAGAGAGCCCTGAACTCAAGTCGCAAAAAATGACCAAATAAGTCGTCAAACTTTCCTTATTGTTGGGAAAAATGTCGTAGATAAAGATATTCCCAATCGCATATTGAGCGAATACCTACAATACTACAAACTCAATCATCTGTATGATGATGTAAGTTGTCATAGTATATTCCAAAAAGAATCAGGGTAGTCGTAAATGACAAATCGTGTAAATCGTAATTCAATACAATCCAAATCAAGAATATGTGTGCTAATGTACCTATATGGCCTCCAAAATGATACGTATATACTGGTTTTGCTGCATTATATACGATATGTTTACACGTATATTTGCACGTATCAAAAATGACAAAAATGACAAAAATGACAAAAATGACAAAAATGACAAAAATGACAAAAATGACAAAAATGACAAAAATGACAAAAATGACAAAAATGACAAAAATGACAAAAATGACAAAAATGACAAAAATGACAAAAATGACAAAAATGACAAAAATGACAAAAATGACAAAAATGACAAAAATGACAAAAATGACAAAAAATGACAAAAAATGACAAAAATGACAAAAATGACAGAAATGACAAAATGACAAAATGACAAAAATGACAAAAATGACAAAAATGACAAAAAATGACAAAAAATGACAAAAATGACAAAAATGACAAAAATGACAAAAATGACAAAAATGACAAAAATGACAAAAATGACAAAAATGACAAAAATGACAAAAATGACAAAAATGACAAAAATGACAAAAAATGACAAAATGACAAAAATGACAAAAATGACAAAAACGACAAAAAATACAAAAATTACAAAAATGACAAAAATGACAAAAATGACAAAAAATGACAAAAATGACATTTGCACGTATATTTGCGTTGAAATTTCGAAATACCCACCAGATGGTTGTCTGGGCAGGTGAATATGGGGTAATAATGAACATTGTTAAGATTCTTGTTGCGTAACATTTTTTTTTTGGGTTGGCAATATTTCTAGAGGATTCTGAACAATGCGTCTAGATACGATTCTGGTTTTCCAAAATTTACCCTTAATTAGCACGCAGCCCGTGGCGTAGAGGATAGCCTTCAAGTCTTCTAAGCCAGCGGGCATAAGATCGAATCCCGGTCACGGCACACATAGTACACTTTCTGTGAGTTGGTGGTTTTAGCATCTGTGAGATGCTAGCCATTATATCCTCGAAAAATGTACGCTTAGAGTTAAGAAAAAAGGAATCTCTTCGAGGAAACATCAAGTTTCATTGAGATCCTGTATGTGTTTGTGTTCGTTTTTAAAAAAAAAAAAAATAGTCATGGGGAGTTTTTGTATTCACCAAGGAACAGGAAATCGTGTCCTACAATCTCATATTCACAGTTTTGAGAAACTGATTCAGTTATGTATAACGGTTTAATTACAAGATCTTGATGGTTATTAGTACTTTAAACATTGGAGATAAGATTAGATGATCAAACAAGGCTTTAAAACAAGTAGTCATAATTACCCCACATTTTGAAAAAAAAGCAATTATAATCAATTCTCTGTGAATCAGTGAAATAAATTATCACTTGAAGATACATGTATTATTGAATGTAAAACGTCTGAAAACAACATTTTACTGAATTTTCTGTGACAAGGGAGTTACATAATTAAACGCCCTCTGAACAATTTTTAAAATAACGATTATGTGTGGGAAGTTGATGATGACCCCTCTCTTTCACTAGAAGGCGGGGAGGGCTCTACCATACAAAAGAAACATGTTTGCTTAACCTGACAATGAAGCCAAATTTGGTATAGGAGGGTATTCGGTTGCAAACAATATTTGTATGATGATTTGAGAACCCTACCTTCTTCCAGAAGGGAGATAGCAAGGGGAGAGGGAGCTTCCATACAACTTTTTACTTAATTTGAGAATTAGTTAAGCAAATGAATCCAAAGTTTACATGAGACATTATAGGTGTACGAAAAATGATAATTTAGGTAGGGCCACTCTCTTCTTCCAGAGGGGTAATAAAAAACGGGTAAGGTGGATCTCATACTCTTTTTTCTGCAAAACTCGAAAATATATCGATCAAATGAAACCAAATTTGGCATGAGAGGGTATTTGAGCGCGTAGATTGTGATTATGATTGTTTCAAACCCCTCCCTCCCTCCACAGAGGATATAGAAAGGGAGGGAAGGGATTCTCTTATATAATTTTTTTGCATAACTTGAGAGCTGATCAAGCTGATGGAACGAAATTAAGTATTTGGGTACAAAAAATATTTAATGTTGATTTGGATCTCGTATTTGAAAGAAATTTGGCATGGGAAAGTTATTAGAAACGAGAATTTTTTCTAAAACTGTTTGAGACAGTGAGACCTCTTATTCCTTATATTGGGACGATAAGAAAGAAGAAAGGAGGCCCCAATCCTTTTAATTTTAGTTTATCAAGCAAATAGAACTAAAATTGGCATGGGAGAGTATTTGTGTACGAGAAATCTATTATATAAAATTCTCTTGTAACGGTGTTTGTAGTACTACTCCTCCGAAATGACCCAAATGATTCGAATGAAATTATTTTTAGAATATTCTGTAGCCATGCGAATCGGTTTATATCGAATAAAAACAACACAAAGTCGCATCAATTGTCCGTAATAATTAAATTTGTAGTTTTTTGAATGAAATGAAAGTCATGGCTTCCATATTTTCGAGATTTTTTTTTCCTTTGGGCGGTTTGTTTTTCGTCTCCAAGGTCGAGGCGTCGCGACCTGACGTCGTTAGAAGATAGTAACTATGGCATAGCATACTGATCAGTGAGAATATTTTGGCGCGTATTTCTCAACCAAGCATATTTTCAATGCAAGTGGTGGCGATATGAAGCCTCGATGTGATTTTTTTTTGTTCTTGATTCCTAGCTCATTTCTACAGCACATGGTTATGAATGACGCCTAGATGTGACTCAGGTTGACATTTTGCTGATCGAATCAAACATAGGTATAATATTTGTTTTGCCAAAATCTGAAATTGAAAAGTCAGGCATCCATTTTTAGAGATTTTCTTTTCTTCGAGGGGTTTGTTTTTCGTCTCCATGGGCGAGGCGTCGCTAGCAAACGTCGTTGCAAGATAATAGTAACCAAAGCATACTGTCCATCGCTGGAAAAATTTAAAAATTAGGCGCCTATTTCTCAACTAAGAACCTATATTTCTTATGCACGTTGGGGCGATATGCAACCTAGATGTGTTTTTTCCTTACTTATTTGTACACAGCACATGGTAATAAATGACGACTAGATGTGACACGGATTGATATTTTATCGATCGAATCAAAACCATATAAACGATTTCAAATATTAAAACAATTTTTAATTCGTGTTAATTTAAGTAGTAAATTGTTGTCCAAAAGATATGAATTTGGTAATGATAAATATAAAATAATGACACTTTTTGAACGTTTGAAAATAAGAAATTGGGAAGCTTTACATTCAATTTAGTATAATCCGATACGCCTAGAACGCTGGACACATTAACTGAACGAGAGTCTGTTCTTTGAAAGAGATCAGATAGGATTGAAGTTTTTAAAGGCCGAATGAATTTTTTGATTTTTTGCAAACGTAAGTTGAAGTTATCAATAAAATAATCTACTTTTCTATAACAAAAAGTGAGGATATGAATTTTCCGGAAGAATTTTCAATTAAGAAAGTAAAATAGAGCAAGTGCAAACTTTCAACTTTTACGAAAAGTGTAGACATTAATTCTCCATCTAAAAATTGTTGGGCCCAAAAAAAAACTATCTGATTACATAAACTCAACTCTTTTTTTTTTTAAATCATTCATCAAAAAACTGTTTACACGTTTACTGTTTGTTTACACACAATTCAAGTACGAACTTAACATGAAAAGTTTGTTTTTGTTTAACATATTTTGGCTACATAGAAGAGACTTTTGATTCACTTTTTTGTTGAAAAGTTTTTTTGTGATTGATATTCCAGGGGCAGCAGATTTTTATGATGAACGTTTAATATGACCTGAAAGTGTTAAAAGTAATATAAATTCATGTAATTTCTTTGGTGGAATAAGTGAAAACGCGCCATTTAGCAATGAAACATCTACAATTCAAGAATTTTATCTCCAAAATGGCCAGAAAGGATATCCCGACTGTTGAGTCTGAAGCGGATATTCAAAATTATTATAAAGGTCTTTGTTGATCAAGGTCTTTTGGTTGAACAGCATTCAGTGAAATTGAAGTATCAAGCATTAATTTATTCCGGAGAAAACTTAGTATATATCAATGAAAGTTGATGAAACAGACAAACAAGAACAAGTATTAAATTCATTTTAAAGTCTTTTCACTGACGCATCTGAAAAAGACCTATGTGTTATCACTTGCCCCAATAAATGATACAAATGTATACTTCAATATTTCTTTTTGTCAACATAACTAATATTTTTTTTGAAAATATGATTTTTTTTTTCAGAAAATATGAAAGTTGAACTGTGGTGATATTCGTTTGCATTTGCCCCTATGTTTCATTTTTGAAATGAACTCACGAAACCATCAAAGCCTGAACAGATTATTTCATTTCGATCTATTAAATTTTAAAAAATCTGCTTTCCAATTAAATGTTATTAATCTTAAAAATTTTACATAATCCTAAATGAAATCAAATGAACTAATTTGCATTTTTTGCTTGAATAAAAAAAAGGGATTTGCAGTATACAAAATCGTCAGATTTAATGCCATGACAAATGCTGTTTGGGAACATTTTAAGTTGAAATGTGTAAAGTCTATAACTTAAGTATCAGGCGAAACTTTTTGTAAATGATTTTGGTGAAAATATGGATTTTAATTCAAACTGCTTTGAAGCATGAGGATGATGAATAAAAAGCTGTTTGAAAATGGTTAGTAAAAAATCTTTTCTTATGTGTTTCAATTATTCAGCTCTTAAAAATACACCATCCAAAGCTAATTGGGAGCTGAAAGCGCTGCGTTAGGCAAAATATTCGGAAAACACTTCAAAAATTTTCCAAAGATTCATAAGCAATATATTCCAATAAATGAGATACTTTTTATTTCGGTTTAAACCTTATTGTGAACTCGAACAAAACGGAATAAATCACTAAATGGAATATAGCAAATGGAACATACATATTATCAACATACAGTTATTTATGGAACAAGTAACAAAAATTGGATTTTAAAAGACCCGTTGATTTAAAATTCTATGTTTTAATTTAGATAGAATTAAGCGGGACGATTCGAGTTAAGGGAAAGAAGGGAAATGTAAAAAAAAAACTAGGAAAAATTGAAAATGAAACGCCAAGTTTAACATGGTAAGACGAAGTTTACCGGGTCTGCTAGTATTTCTATAAGGATTTAAACCTCTATTCACCACCAATTGGTTGAGATTTTGGGTTCAAATTTTCCGTTTTGTGCATTGAACGGTTTTCTAGAAACGACCCGCTTCCAAAAGAGCCGTTTTCAAATTGGATTGCATTTGAACTAAAAAAAAATCATAATAAGCTTCCGTACCAAATACCAGCTTTTGAAACCAAATATATGGTCGCTGAACCTTTAGAAGGTTTTAAAGATGAACAACCATTGGAAAAAATCGGACAATATTAGGTTCGACATGGAATTTGGAAGGGCAACTATTAGGCACCGACTATATGTTTTAAATGTTTTTTTTTTAAATTTTGATGACACTTTTTTTGAACTCTTGACTCTTTTGGATCTTGTTGATCAAGCCTGAAGCAGTACAATCGTCAAAAAAAATCGAGCGAAATGATTTGAATACTGCATAAAATCCAAAATCATGTGCTTAGTTGTGCAACGATTGGAAAATCACTTCATGACATTTGTTTCTGAAGAAAAAAAAAAGTAGAATAAAATCTCTAATAGGCGATGGAAGCGCTGACGAATTTGGGTGATGGTTTTGCATTAGTGCAAGTGGGATGCAGCTATAATTTCACCCAACTTTTGACAGTTCTAAAGGCGTTTTTCTTAAGGAGAGAAAGAATAACTTTTCGCTTCCATCGCCCATTAAAAGTAGATCAGATTGCGTTCGACCCCGATGGGTTTCTTCATCGCTTCTTATCAACATCGAAACGGCAAGCACAAAGAATCATCCAAGTAGTCTAAAGCTGTTCGCAAAACAAAAGCCCTAGCACACATTTCCCAACTCATATTCGATTTCTTCTACCTAAAGCGCTTTAGCTATGATTTTTCCACCTATCGATGCTTTAATTTCTGTCTTATTATTGTACTTTCAAGCGACGATCTTAATAAGATAACCAAACCACAAGTTGTTATTAAGTTGGCACCCTGTGCTTCAGCGAATTTTTAAACATATTCGGTCGTTGTTGATCTAACACCAATTGTTCTTTTTTGAAGCATTTTTTACTACAAACAGTCATCAAAAAATGTAGATACATTGATACATATTGGTGAGTGAATTCTCGGACTGCTTTAGCAGAAATTTGTAACAAGTGACCACCTTGCTCTCTGGCATGTTTGAGTTACGTTTAAAAAAACTGTCAGTTATTATTAATCTCCCTTTTTTTATTTAGGTTTTGGTGTTCCATGTCAATTTATGTTTTATAAAGTTGTATTGACATTGCTTTCAAGCAAAACATTTATGGAAAAGTCTTATAAAAAACTTCCAAATGCTTTCTGTGTCTTTCTATGCTTCTGATTTGATTTTCGACACTCAGTTTCATAGAGTCATCAATAAGTTGAAGTTTCAAAACGATGTGTATGTCATTCGGTATCGGAAATGATTGATTCGAAATCGATTAACCTAAGCATCAATCAAAAGACATCACCCATCATCATCCTAAAACGTAGGAAAACCAACGTCGGAATGTCGTCGTGCGTGTTACTTATTTACCTACCACAACCCAACGATCATCATTCATACGGCGCGCATCAAATATCGCCACTGCGCAATCTGGAATTTTATTGCTCGATCAGCTTGGGTATTTCACCTCCCTGCTTTTGGAGCTGCCCCCAGTTTGATGTTGTTGTTGATCATGGAAGTTCTGTGTGGTGTGGTCTGCCACTCTTACAAAATCCAAGTATGTACTATTTACTAATACAATTACCACTAACCACAAGCCAGCCAACGATGGTGGTAAGCTACTAGAGACCCGGTTGTTCAGTAGTTTGTCCCACTCTTTTGCGCAACCCCGGTAAAGCGTTTGCGAAAGTTGCTCCGACAAAATATATGTACTAGTATATTTACAGCGGTCCAAGACCTCAAGTCGAGCTCAGCAGCAAACCCCTTGACACTAAGTGAGGGGTACCTCTTTCGAGTAACCAAGCCAAATGGTTAAGTGACGAACGACGGGGACTTTTAACTCTCTCCTCCGGCTCAGTATACCAACATATTAAAGCAACAAAAACAAATACAAGAAATAAACTTGCAGAGAGAGCTGATATTCCGGTCCGGGTCCGGGTCCGTGCCTTCGTGCTCCGGACCGGTAGTTGTGACCTTATGAATGGGTTGAAGTAAAACTTGGCAATTCATTGGGAATTTTTACGACACACTCGACGCGCTCGCTCGATTCAGCCCTCCGCCGGCCGCAGCCGGTTTCCGATGCTGCTGCTGCTGCTGGTTTGGCATAGCTTTCGTAAGTTGTCGCGTACTCGCGTAAGTGTCGGATGTGTTTTCCCTATGTTTTAAATTGTTAGTTCAATGTCAGCACATCTCCCCTTGAGTAAAATTTGTCCGCATACGCAAATTTGAGCATGCTAACTAATAGTTGTTGTAGGTTTACTAATGCTATCCCGACCAAATTGATTACTTTTTACGGTTTTCTAACAAATTTGCATTTTAAAACAAGCTAAATTATCTCCTGGTTAAACATGATAAGAATGAGTTTGAAACCTTACTTTATAGGATTTATCAAGCTTGCAAGTACATTTGTGTGTGCGTGGGTTTTTTTTTTCACGTCTTTTCAAAACAGGGCTGGACTAAACAATTTTAATTCAGATATAGTATAATTTAGATATAGTACGTACCAATGAATGCTCCAAAAAAGGAAGCCAATCTGGCAGCATTTAATGATAAAAGTTGATAGAAAATTTAAGAAAAGAAACTCGAAAGAATCACTCTATATTTTCAAGCACACTAGTTGTGAGAATTCACCCATAAACTTAATATTCTTGGAAAATATTTGTTCGTACTCAAATAGGTTAAAAATAGTTATGGTGAAAATTCTTCATAAATTGAGAGCACTATACGGTCGTTAAGTCGTCCGAAAATTTCCCAATTTTTTAAGAATTGAATGTGAGGACAATGGCTTAATTTTTTTATCTAAATCTTGAATAATATTGAGAGTTTAATTCAAAATTTATGTTTAGAATCTTAATTTTGCAAAAAAAAAAGTTTCCGACTTAGCATTCTGTATAGATAACTCGATCAGAATTAAAATTAGAAGTTAAGAAACAAAACTAAGATCACGAATAGGTCAAATAAGTTTTATTTTCTCACATAGAGGCAACTTTTCTATTCGATACGTGCAGTTGGATAATTGAGCTTCATGAAATCTCAGTCCCACTTAGGCGAATGTAATGTAATGTAATGTAATCGGTTCAAATATTACTTAAATTGATTTCAGGATGGAAATGTCAAATTTCGAAATCCTTGTTATGATGTACCTATATGAAAAATATTTAAGAATCTGTAAGAAATGCTTCGATCATTAATCAAGTGTATTAAATTGGGTTTAAGTAGCCACGGTACATTTGATGGAAATGATGTACATATAGGACTTAGTCGATTTAGGGTTCTTTTTAGAATTTCTAAAACACTGTCAAAGACCGTAACTCTTCAGATACCGAGTTATAACCGAACACAAAAACGATGAGTTTGCTTTACTCCAGAGTTAACAGAAAAAAAATGTTCATATTCCAAAACAAACTGTTAAATGTTCATATAACAACTCAAACGTTGAATTTTACTTATGTAAACGCTACATTAAAATTTTACCAAAAATCATGGACGACTTTCAGACCAAAATACAGCTTTAAAGGGCTCACGGTTTGAGCCCTATACTTCCTCTTGGACGTATTAATCATCAACCCAATCCTTCCCTATGTAGGTCAATAAAATGTAGATGAAACCGATGTTTAATGATCAATTTTACACATTTTAATATTTTGAGCCAAAAGAAGAAGTTTTCTTACCCTGGTTGTTGCAAACAATTGGTTAGTACCACATTTTAAATCAACCTGTTATCTGAGTATTCTGAGTAATACATGCATTGTTAAAAACAAATCGCTCAGATTATGGCTTACTTACTTATGGATGTTGTGTTGACTGAACAAAGTGTGAAGTCATCTCAATATCGAAGAATCAATTATGTGAATTCTTTTAAAATCAACCTCAAAGAAATCGCCAAATCAGCCTTGCAACCTGAAAAATCCTGCATTTTTTTAATAAGCCCCACACTATGACTGATTTAACTTGAACATTGATACTGAGTGGACATATTGTAAGCCAGACTTGTGCGAAGAACTTCCAAAACATATCACAATGAAAGTTCCAAATCAATTATATTTTCGGTAAGTCATTGATAAAATTTTCAAAATGATGTTTCTTATTCTTAATTAGAAAATTGCTTAAAATATTTTCTAAGCAGTCTAGTTTAAAAATTTTATATAAATATTCTCAAAACACAGATTAAGAAGAAAAATTAATTCTATAATAAATGTCAGATCAGGTTAAAAATTAACCATGATTAATTGTTAGGAAAACAATTATAATTGTTATTTGTTTTTCATCATAGTTTACATATCTTTTCTTTATTTTCAACTGATCGGTTGATATAAAATTCCGCTGTAGTATTTTAAATTTGAAAAAAAAACTAATCGCGATTTGAAATGTGAATTTTTGATTAGAAAAAAAAATAAAAGGTTATGTTTTTGAAACACCAAAAATTAAAAATTGAAAAATCATATACAAACTTATCAAACATATTCCTAAAAATTTAAATAGTTTGATTTAAAAACTCGGTTAATTTATTTAAAATTGAAAAAAACAACTGTACTACAAAATTCGGTAAATTCATTTGGAAATAAAAATAAAATATGAAGGTTAGAAAGACAATTTTAGAACCATTTAAGAAGGATTTTTTTTTCAATAAACACGTCTTACCATTACAAAAACATTTTTATAGAATTTAATTGATAACTCTAGGGAGAAGCATTTGGTAGATTTTAGCGTTCTGAGCTCGAATATTTTGTTAAATTCGGACTAACAGTCAACCAAATAGTTTTAGTGATAGTGAAGTTTTAAAATGTGTCTGATTTAAGTGAAATAAATCAACTATCAACTATCAAACCTACATTTAAGGAAAAATCTGATTCTACGAAATATATGAATAGGTTACTGCATTTTGAGGCCTTTTGTAGTATTCCAAAGATTTTAAAGGGGTTTCAAGAGATGCTCCTCTAGCGCTAAGGAATTTAATATTTGAGCTATAATAATTTATCTAACTGCCTAATTTCTTTATTAACATGCATAAACATGACGTAAAATGATGAAACATAGATTCTATGCTGAATTTTAATCAGAAAATACAGGCTTTTCATTCAAAAATACTAATGTTTTCAAACAGTGAAATACTATTTCCCCAGTTTCAAGTCAAAGGTGGTAGCACTATCTTGCTACACCCTTAGAAAATCCTACACAACAGAAAGTGAAAAGAAGTCAAAAACGACCCGTAAGTGCAGGAAGCCATCAGTATGTAAAAATGATGGTACGAAAATGTATGTAGCAAAGGCTTTACGTACCAGTATGTAGAGAGTACGCAAAAGAAAGTAGAGTTCTGTGAACTGAAAAATATGTTAAAATCACATAAAGAAGGAAAATTTCGGAATTCAAATTGAAATTTAGAAGCAAAGATATTTTCTTTCAAATTGATTCAAATTCTTTTTGAGTATGCTTATTTATTGTCTATCAATTACTAGCTGATTTTACCCGGCCTTGCTCGGGTTCACATAAAATGTAAATCTAAATGAATCGTTTGACTTTTCGAAATTTTGGAACTTTTATATTACATCATTATAAGAAATTTGGCCCAAGTTTGGCCATGTTAGTTTTGTTAGTCTTTTTAAAGTTTTTATTGAGTATATTCACTGTTCTTTGTTTTCGCATTATCGAAAAATTTATAGTAATAAGATTTTTATTAATGGAAATAAAAAAAAAAATCCTGGTATGCTAATTCCTCTTTTCATGAAAAACCTTTTTTTACAACCATAATTTCTTAGGAAGATTGAATAGATTTGGCCTAATAGTTTAATCTTCAAAAGATTAAACTACTTTTTTTTTTTTATTTTTTCCATCCCCTATCTAATGAAAATGTCCGTTGAAGATTATCCCACTTTTCAATATGTAAAATGGTAAAATGGTATACTTCAGTTTCATTTACTTAGAATTTTTTTCAAAAACCTTCGAACTTTGTTGAAGCATGTTGAAAACTCACTTTCGCACTGTTTTATTATAAGTTTACCTTAAATGTTGAAAGTTCTACTAATAGCTTTTTGAAGTCATCGAAAACAAATCATCTCGAAAACACGATTTTTATATTATGAAAAAGATTTTTTTTAGTTCTGTTTTATTTTTCATGGGCACAAACATCCCATTAATGGATTGGTAGAATCGACCACATTGATCATTAATGATAACTCAAAAGTTAGAAATTGGTCAGTGAAATCGAATTTTATAAAACTCAAAACCTCAAATTTTATTATCTAATCAATTTTCTAATCCCCTATTAAAATCCCCTATTAAAATCCCTATTAAAATTCCAATTGAAGCGTTAAAATCGCAGCCTTGAGCTTATAACTCTGAATCCAAAAAAAGTTTTTCTTTCTCTATGAGGAATTCCAAAAATATAAAAATGGTTGACCCTCAAAGCCCCCCATCGGCGGGAAAGATCACTTTGAAAGCCACTACTATTCTAGTCAATATATTCCTAACAGGCTAGTTGTATTTTTCAATCAAAATGTAAGCTTATAATTGTATCCAAATATCTCGTATCGGTAGCACGTGCTCTGAACAGTAGAAGGTACAAAAACACCCGCCTAAATTTTCACTTCCAAATTTTTAATGCTCAGCAAGCTTTGCTATCCATTACATGTGAGCTCTGGATGGTCGTTGTTTCTAATACCCGGCCCATGGTGATGGTGAAAATAATCCCGCCAACGAAACGAACGGAAACGAAAATCGGTTCGCAAAATGGGTGTCATGACTTTTGGTTCGTGGGAACAAAACCGTTGTTGTATGGACGACGCCCTTCAAAAGAGGTCATCTAAAAACATTTTTCATCATTCCTGGTCCTAATGAGCACCCATGTCAAATTTCAGCTCTCTAGCTCTTAAGGCGGCTGAACCTATTGAAGACAAACATACAACCGAACAAACGGAAATTACTTTTTATATATATAGATAGATATATAGATAGATATAGATAAAATTAAAGCTATGGACCTAGTAATAATCACCTCCATCATTTTCGGGCCAACTGTTTGTCCTAGCAAACTGTCTTCGTTGGTTCATTGAGAATTTCTTTCGCTGGGGATCCTGTTGAATTGGCCATAATTTGATGCATAAACTGGAAGACACGCTGATTGGCCACTTCGGAACAGTTGCTTGAGCTGGTGTCATCGAGGCAAAAATCTGGGACTGGACGATGTTTATACGATTCAGTAGCCGACTGACCGGAGAAGTTAGAAATCCTGTAGAAGCAAAAAATAGTTAGCAAAATTGTTATAAAAAAAATAATTAAAAGTACATCCAGAGGAAACCAACCACTATCCTAAAATTATCGAGAAGAATTATTAAAAAAGCATATACCAGATGAAAATGTTTCTAAACTTACCAAGGCTTCCGCAAAGACACACCGGGCAGTTTTGCAAAAGTTGTTATGTGCGCGCAAGTAGGATGCAAATCATAGACTGACTCTTGGTGGTGCGAGTGAGAAGCAAAACGCCGTTAACTACAAATTTACTGAAATTTCAGTTCTTCCTACAGAGAGGGTTTTGTAGAACAGAAAGAACTGACAAAGTACTTATATCATTTATTAAACTCACTTCTACGTAAAAGTTGTCGAACTTCAAAGTATTTACTTTTTACATAAATAATATGTACAATTTTCTTAGCATGTATTAAACGGAATTGAGACCCATCTTCGGCCTTCAAGGATTATTAAGGTTTGCTGGATGATTTTGGTCAAGTAATAAGGTCACTCGGAGTTTTAACGTTGCGAGGAGGGGGAGGGGGGGGGAGAGGGGGGGGGGGGAGGAAGGGGTATAAAAAAAATAATGCAAAAAACTGATAAATTGAAATAAATTGCCTTGTATTCAACAAAATTTCATACTATATCATTGTACAAAACTTATAAATCAAGTAAGTTTTTATCGAAAAATTCAAAAATTCGCTTTGGAAATTCAAATATCACTAAATAAATAATTAGAATTCCGTCCAAGTCACATAAAGTGAATTTCTTGGAGCGATAATCAGAATAATGTTGTACTTTCCGATGGAACTTGATGGACCAGACGCCTAGCAGTATTATGGGTATGATTTGCATTTTTTTTTCCATGAGCAGGGAAAAGCCCGCGGGAGTGTACTTTCTATGCAAAGTCCTTCTCCAGTGGGCGCAAAACCTCTTCATAATTTTTTATTTCGGTTTTTTTTTCATTCATGTTTTACAATAATATACATCGATCTCGTAATTTTTCTTTTCAACGAACACTTGGGAAAGGAACACTGAACTTTAAGTTGATTTTCTTTTGCGTATTTAGTACACTCGGTATTGGTATTTAGGTGGTGGTCCAGGCAGTTATTGGTGGCGGCGATTGATGGCGGTGTGTGGCGTTGAGTGGTTGTGGGTGGCGGTGGGTGGCGGTGGTTGGCGGTGAGTAGGCGGTGGGCGGCGGAAGGTGGTGGCAGTTGGCGGAAAAGAAAAGAATTAAAACGGGAGTGTAAATCGTTTGAATGCAACTTTCCCAGTCTCGTTCAAGAAAATGATGGGAAGTATATTTCCACATTGCTTCCAGCGAGATAAATCTCTTTGAAGGAAGCGTATTGGCGGTGTCTCAAGGATTACGGATCATCGGGTTTATTTCAACATATGAACTATTATGGGTAGAACAGGGCCGGATTAAGCCATCGGGGGGCCCGGGGCAATATTTCTCGGGGGCCCCTATGATTCTATTTTTTTTCAAATGCTATCCCAGAGAATACAAAACGTGTAAAAGAACTCTAGATGAGTTCAGTATACTGTCTTCAAATAGCCATGTTATCCGCCTAGAAGATAGTTTTTGGTAACTTTAAATAAAAATTGTTAATTAATCACATGCAAACATCGCGGAAGAGTTTAGAAATTAAAAAAAAAGAATGCTCTGATATGAGCTGAAAAATGCTAAATTTATTTCTCATTTTTGTTTCAACGGGAAATATTTACCTCATGACAATTCAATCATGATTTTAAAAATAGAAGACAAATTTCAAAAAAATAAATAAAATAATTAAACATAAATTCCATAGAGATACAAATATAAAACTTTAAGAATTCAAGAATAAAAATCAGGTTATATTCCGAACCACAATTCGTTGTCTCAACTCTAAATCATAATTTCAAATTAAGTTTTGAAGAAAAAATATTTAATTAGTTTGAAAAAAAAAAGATTCAAAGTTACAATCAGAGCCAAAGCAGAAATGTGAACTTCAATTTTATATCTTTGAAACACAAAAAAAAACGTTTATGAATATGTTTATGAATATGATTCTCATCAGATAAAAAAATGATTATCAAATTGTTATTCTAAATGTGACAAAAATTTAATTGAATGAGCGATTGAAAATAAAATCGGAATAGAGATTAAATGTTAAAATTTCAGAATCAGTTATCATTGAAAAAAGGAATCCAAATGAGTTTATTACCTTAAACATAGATCCTGAGTTCAGGAAAACAAGGAAACTGAACTTCAGTAACTGAAGAAACACCACAAGAAAATCTTAATGAATTGAATCTGGATAAAGATAAGATTAAAAACATTGAAATATTTATGTTAAGACAATTACTCAATGATATTGACAATTCAACTATTAGATCTTTTTTATGATAATTTGAGAATGATCATTTGGAAAACGATATACTGAATTCAGAATATTTACTTCAGTAAATGATAAAATTTTGAATTAAATCAGTTGAAAATGTTCCAATACGAATTCAAAGTCTAAGGCAGAATTTGGGATGGAAATTCAATAAAAAAAACTCTGTACTGTCGATCGGTCCAATTCAAGCAACTACAGATTTTTAAGCATTTATTTTCAAAAATAGAAAGCGAAAGCGGTTTGCAATTTATTAACCAACGGAAAGTTCAATAATAATGATGGAAAAGTGATAATTTATAATAATACCCGGTATTAACCCGGGAAAAATTCTTAAATGTGTATCATAAAGCTTTTCTGTTCTCTATTAGCACTGTGAGCTAACACGTTTCGATGAATAAAAAATGAAAATTGGAGATGTTTTGCCTCATATTCTTTTATAATTTTTTCGAATTTGGTTTACAATATTTTTGTCCAGATTTCGAGCTGAAAATTTTGGAATACAATACCAAAATTTTGATATTCTCATCCCGCAAAATGTGGGAGAACTTCTTCACTACTTTCTCTTGGGGGCCCCTTTAACTTAAAAAACTTTTCTAGATATTATTTCACGGAGGCCACTTGTTGTTATATTTCAAGTTTTCGTTCCGGTTTTCTAGTTTTGATTTCTTTCCATAGATTAGAAGAAATTGAAGTATTGATTTAAGTAATGTAGAACTTTTTTTTCCCTCGGGGGGCCCCCCTAAGCCGGGGGGCCCGGGGCAATTGCCCCTTTTGCCCCCCCCTTAATCCGGCCTTGGGGTAGAAGTAACTTTCCATTTTAGTTCTGATGTGCTGCTTCAGCATTGATTTGAATCTGATTGTGTTCGTTTCATTTCTAAGAACACTAGGAAGGTTGTTATAAAGTAGTTTGCTGTAATAAGGAAATGCCTTCCGTGACATTTCAGAGCTTGGTCTACTAATTGAGAGGCTAGCTTAGTTACGGAGGGTGTATGCACGGCTTGGTTGTTCATATACAACATTATGATGAGCTTGCTGGTCGTGTAGATGTGAATGGATGAGCAGGATTGCCTGCAATTCCCGTAGAGCTTTTATTGGTAGCGTCGTTTGCGGAGCTTCTGAGTACAGGAGTCGTGAAGAGTACGTTCTGGGCTTATTAAATATAGCTTTTAAGCAACGATTTTGAGCAGATTGTAGTTTTTTTAGGTGTATATCTGCTGACGCACCCCAAATGAAGACTTGGTATTGCAGTTTAGACTGTACAAATGCTTGGTACGTCCAAGACAGCTGCTTTCTTGGTACGAACTTTTTAATTTTCCATAATAAACCGCACGTAGCACTGACTTCTTTGTGCAGCTTGGCGATATGGTTGATCCATTTCAGTTTGCTATCAATATTCAGCCCGAGATATGAGTAGTGTTCCACTTTATCAATTGGTATTGATTCAATAGTCAAATCTTCATGCAACTGCTGTGTCCTACTGGATGTTGTTATAATCATATATTTGGACTTCGCTATATTCAGTGATAATAGGTTTTCATCAAAGTATTGCCGTAAAACCTTCAAGTCCTCACGCATGCTCTCGACAATTGAGTGGGCGGTTTTCCCAGTGTAAAACAGAGAAGTATCGTCAGCAAATAGACGTGGCTTCCCGATTAGATTGAGGTTAGGTAGGTCATTGATGTAAACAAGGAAAAGTAGAGGACCGAGGTTACTGCCTTGGGGTATTCCGACTCTCAACGGTTGATTATTGCAACGTACTGGATTCTATTGGTCAGGAAGCTTTTAATAATTTCTAACGGTATCCCTCTAATACCATAGAAACTTAGTTTTTCCAACAATATTTCGTGATCGATGGTGTCGAACGCTTTTTTTAAGTCGAGAAAAAGAAGTCCCACGGGGTTCTTCTGGTCCAGGGGTTTGTAGACGCCCATGAAAAGCTCGCACACGGCTGTAGTTGTGCTGGATCCTTCCCGAAAACCATATTGGCAGTCATATAGAACTCCTTGGCTTCGAAAAAACCTTGTTATTCTCGTAGTAACCAGCAATTTTTCTAGCAATTTACTTAGGGCAGGTAGAATGGAGATAGGCCGGTAGTTATTAACGTCGAATTTTGATCCTGATTTATGTATCGGAATGATTTTAGCAACCTTTAAGCATTCCGAATATTTCCCAGTATGAAGGCTCTCATTAAAAATATCTCGTATTAACGTAGAGAAAAATCGAAAATGATTTTTAATAAAATATACGGGTATTCCATCTGGTCCAGCACTTTTATTTGGATCCAGATCTCGTATCTTCGTGATGACTTCTTGTTGGGTAGCCGGTTCCAAAAATATTGAGTTGCGCAGTTGTGACAATGTTCCAAATCGGTTAGTATTTCGCTGGCTCGTTAAAGTGGAGGCTAGCTGGGGACCTATGTTACTGAAGAATGTATTGAAAGTGTTTGCAACAGTCTTTTCGTCATTTGTTAGATCTCCGTTGATAAGAAGTTTTATTGAATCATGCTCTTTCGATCCTTTACCAGATAAATTGTTTAAACATTTCCAAATATTTTTGCTGTCTGAACTGTTGAAAAGATTACTGTAGTACAGCTTTTTCGCGTTTTGCTTGCACAAGTTTAGTTTTTTTGACGCATGTTTTAATAAATTGCGAGTGCTTACATCGAAAGGGTTTGTGTTTTGCGAAAAGGTTATCTTTTATTTTCATCCATTGCCAAACATCAACCGTCATCCATGGGCATACTCCTTTTACTCGGGCATTCACTGTGATAGTCTTTGAACATTTAGCCTTAAGTTCGCGATAAACGCTGATTGTTTTCAAAAGTAATTCTTCTGCAGAATCAGCTCGAAGATTAATAACTTTTTCAGCAAATAGCTGATTAAGCATTGCGTTATTTGTAATTACTTTTTCAAGCTTGCGTAGAACAACCTTTTTCTTGAAAGAAATTGTAGAAAATATGAGGGAGTGATCGCTGATGTCTGAGCAAACAGTTTCGTTCACGATGCTAGATTGGATGTTTTCGGAGCACACTACATGGTCTAGAATATTGTTACTAGCAGGTCTTGTTACGTGGGTATTTGTTACCTTAAAATTAAAACAGTTTAATAATTCCAGGTATTCTACTGTGTCTGGGTTTTGTGTTCTATTTGTCGGTATATTTATATCTCCTACTATTAGGCATGATGCACTTGGATTGTTTGCAGATAGTATTGTTTCTAATTTTTCCAACAAACATGGCATATTGCCAGAAGGTGGTCTATATATACCATGGATATTGACTTTGCCTTCACTTACTTGTAGGCGAACATGAATGTGATGCATTCCATCAATATTCTGGTTTCCAATTTCATCACAGTTAATTTCATCCTTCACATAGATAGCAATTCCTCCTCCCGCACTACCTTCTCGGCATGAAAAGTATGCTTTGAAACCTGGTAGACGAGCTTGTTGGATACGATCTTTCTTTAACCAAGTTTCTCCTATAACAATTACGTGGAATCCCTGGAAATTTGATTAACTTTTAATTTAATATCATCAAATTTTTCAGGGTTGTTGATACCTCTTGCATTTAGTTGAAGGATTTTTAAAGAAAAACGATCAGATTCATTAGAACTTTTATTTTTATTTAATTCATCGATTGTATAATAAAAATGATTTGTGGATGTGAAATTCATGTTCATAAAGATAGTTGTTCTGTGGCAGTTTTCCGGAGTTAGTTCTGTACATGATGACGCTTCGGTGACGACATTGTATCGGAAATTGAATCGGAAGTTAAGAACTTTGGCGGTTGTTTATTCTTGTGCTGGTGATTTTTTTGCAAATCCGGAAAAGCTTTCTACAGCGTGAACTCCAACAAAACTGTTTGAAAACTATCTCGGAATGATGAATATAGGTCTAAATAAACCCTAAAAATCAATATTGAAACTTAATTTGGTGTTAACTGCAAGATAGTGCTGCCGTCTACGACTTGAAACTGAAAAAAGTGCGGTGTACTGAAAAAAAAGTTTTTGAATTCCAATCTGTTTTTTCTGATTTAAAATTAACCCAGAATATTTGTTTCATCATTTCACGTCATGTTAATGAAGAAAGTAGCATGAAGAAAGCAGCATTATTATTCACTCTGACACAGTTAATTTTAAGAAATAATTTTGATTTTTGAAGTAAAACATACGTAATACTATTCTTATTTCGCACATTTTTCAGTATTTTTGATCCCCGACGCCAATTGCTTCGCCCAAAAAAGTAAACTTATGCTTAATTTATCCGTTTAACAATTTGAAACAAGTTGTAGAAGACACATTTTGGTGATTTTCAATTCTATTCTACTATTAGGAAAACAACAGATACACTTCCCTTTGGATCCGAAAATTGTACTTGTTGTAAATACACTGTTCAATAAATTTACAAATAAACTTATGTTAGAGAATTTTATTTCTAATATTTATTTTATGGTTTGAATTATTAGGCATTAGGTTTTTTTTTTTTTTATTAAATCAATAGTTCAGTGTTAAAAATAAGACAATAATGAGTCTATCAGCCATGGATTGCGCCGGCCGAGAAAGATTGGCTCATGTGCCTATAGTCGAAGTTTGCTAGTCGTCCGGTTCGGATGTAGCGCGAATTGTGGTCAAAACGCGGTGAAGTGACTGGAAAGCAGCGACTGACGACGTTTGGATTATTTTCGGTGGTTAAAAGTAGTTTTTTTCTCGCCGTAATACACATTTTGTTCAAGCTCATTGGAAGGCAATTGAATCGTTTTCATCAACAGTTTCATACCTTGTTGTGTATCAAATTGCGTGGCAAGGCTTATAGAGACGTACATACCTGCTACATATAGAACTCTGTTCGTGTGAATTTCTTTTTTTCGTATGACGGCTGAAATCTGATTGTTGTTCTTTTTTCCTATTTCAGGTTGCAATCCGCCGTGTGAGTGGCAGTTGATGGGTTGTGCTCTATTCTTCGCGTGCAGTTGGAAGCTGTCAGCGCATTATCTAAGGTTGGGCATCATAGGTGTTAAATTCAAGTGTGGCTCGTATCAATGGCCATCTTTCGAAATGGTTGCGAAATGAAGTAGAATTGCCAAATCTCAACGGCGATCTTGGAAGCTCAATACCATCTACTCTGGGTACAGTGTGGTTCTGTGAATTGGCTTGCCGAAAAAGGATTGAAGTGATTCGTGCCGGAATGCAAGCTGGCTTAACCGAAGAATGACTCATGTCTTACTAATGTGCTCAAGTGTGTCTCGAAGCGCAACCAACCAACCTCATGGAAATCGTGCATATCAATCAGTGCTATATACAACTCAACGGTAGTGTCTTAGCCAGCATATGGTAGTAGATTAATATACTACGGGGAATTTTCCTACATATAGGTAGTTTACGAAACGAAGATGCATCTGCTGATAGTATAGCATCGACAGAGCTTTGCTCAAGAAGAAAAATTTAGCTCGTTGGCGCAAAACGTTAATGAAAGTATCAAACGACGACGATTCAAGCGACAGGTGGATGGATGTATGCTGTGGTGAGAAGCAGAGAGAAAAAAAGTCACAGAAATAAATAAAACGGTCGAAGAACCTGTGTTGCTCCAGAAAGTCAAGTGCCACGACAAAACAGGTCCAAGAAAGTGCCCTCGATTACTAGTATTAGTAAGATGTGATGCCAGTAGTGTAAACAGAGAAAGAAAGGCAAACAAAAATGGTAAAAAGTTGATCAAAAATTCACACATAAAGAAGTGATAGTCGTCGTCCCGACTAACTAGCTAAAAATATTCGCCCATGAAGGTGCATTTAAATGTTTAGATTCGCGTGAAACGAGAAACCACAAAAGTGTGTTAGTGTTTGTGGTGGTAAAGCCATTCATTTAAAAAAGTGCGATTATACCAGTCTCTGTGTTTACGGTCGAAGAGAAACATCTGTGTCATCGAAAGGAGGGAGGTTCATTTTTAGACATCGCGACTACTCATTCGACCGAAAATACGGGAAGAAGTTCAGTAACCAGCTCCAAACAGGTTGATAAAAATGTGTTGGGTAACACCTTGCCAATAGTACGTTCGATCGGAAAGTGAAATTAAGTTTATCGAAATGAATGAGTCAGAGATGAGCGCTGGTCCAAGTGGGATTAATTCGGACCCCACCAATGACCTGTCCAAATCTGGTGGGCATAATTCTGGCGCCATGAATGGTGGCAACCCAGAAGAAATTAACTCAGCTGATAATGGTCTAGATGACCATTCGAGGGGTCCTTCGAACCCCGTGATGATGAACAACACCAACCACCATCATCCTCAACACCATCATCACCACCAGCACAATCACCACCATCATAACCATCATCAGCAGCACCAACAACAACAGCAGCAGCAGCAGCAGTATCACCACCAGCAGCAACTTCATCACCAACAAACGATGGGTAACGGTATGATCGGGGGTGGTGGTGGTGGCGGGGGTGGACATCCTCCTCCGCAAGGACCCCCGATGCCACCGATGCACGGTGGAAATGGGAATGGTGGTTATTATGCCGATCAAAAGTCGGACATCTCGTCGACCATTCACAACGGCGAGGAAGACGATGGGCTTGGTCCTTTGCCGCCGAAATGGGAGAAAGCCTACACCGAAAGTGGCGAGGCGTACTTCATCGAGTAAGTTTCTCTTATTTAATTTTTATTGGAAGCTATGAAGTTCGAAACATTTTGATTGAGTGTGAAGAGGAAGAAGGAGATTTCAAGTCAGTAGGGGCAAATTGACACTACTAGTCGGTTGTTGACCCATGCATGACTTATTTTTTAAATGGCAAATTGCAATAGCAATTATTGAGTTAG
The DNA here is from genome assembly GCF_029784155.1 of Uranotaenia lowii. NCBI lineage: Eukaryota > Metazoa > Arthropoda > Insecta > Diptera > Culicidae > Uranotaenia > Uranotaenia lowii. The sequence continues at coordinate 371,016,806 of NC_073692.1, read as the reverse complement.
TGAAATAATAACATTTTAACTCGAATAACACGGCTGAACATATTTGAAGCCGTTATTTAGGGTCTTTTTGAAGTTAGGGCCCATCAAAGTTGAAAAATAGTTTTTGAAATTGTTTATTTAATTCAATACAATTTTGCAAATTTCATTTCATTTCAAACATTTTTCATTAGGTACAGGAAGATGTTTGTGGAGATTGAGAAAAAACATGCTAGAATTTCCAAATCTGGAGAAACGACAACGATTTTTCAGAAACTACTTTTTCCCAAAAAAAAAAATTTGGCATTTGTAATTTTTCTGCATACTTTCTTCGATATTAGGGCACATATATTAAAAAATCGTAATTACAATGCCATGGGTTAATTTCTTTTATGTCAAATCCTTACTTCAACTTACTAGCTGACCCGGTGTGCTTTGCTATACCTTTTTGAAATAAATGTAATTTTCTAAAAATTATCCAAATTTTCATTAATTTGTTGGCATTATTTATAATCAAACTACAGCATATTTCAAAAGCGACAAAAGCTAAGAATGAGGGCTGCAGCTGAGCTTCGAATTGCAGTACAAACATGACTTAAACCAGGGGTGAGCAACACGCGGCCCGCGGGCCGCATGTGGCCCGCGAAACCCTTTTGTGCGGCCCGCGTAGCTTTTTTCCAAATTTTTATGCCTTACCTTTTTTTCAACAATGGATTGTTAGGAAAATTTAAATGACTAGATCAAAATATGCTCTAATCTGCATTTGCCCCACAATCATTGAAATTGTTAACTTTTTTCTGGCTTTTAAGTTTCTATTATGTTCTATTCAAGGCATAAATGCAATATTTTTTATTGGCATAACGTTATTTTGGGTTTTTTTTAGAATCAGGAATGAATCAGAATACATTTTCCCTAATTATTTAACTCCTACCACCTTGAAAAGCAAAATCCATTAAAGTGAGGAAGAGCAGCTTAAGCTACACATGATCAAAGGAATTTCGAAGTCCGTTAGTGAAGTCATTATTTTCGTCTCATGCAAAAATAAGGTTGAATGATAAAAAATATACTCAGCAGATAATTTCTTATCTAATTCGGTAAAAAGGCTTGTTCTGTTAGCATTCAAATACTGGTAAAAATATGCAAACCAAAACCTTGGGAAATATTATTTATTTCTGAATATTGACGAAAAAACGAAAGTTTAATAATAAAGCCTGGGTGAACGATTTTATATTTTATATTAACATGAATCAGCCGGCATTAAACTTACCGACAAAAATTATTATTTCTTGATAAAAATAATAGATATCTGAAATTCTGTGATTTGACTCAAAAGTTATTTGACGATTATCTGTGATGCTTTTTTGATAGATATTTTTGATTGATAGATTTGATAGAAAATTTATAACAATCATCGATAAATTGAGTTGTTTCACTCATAATATAGCTTTTGAAATCCTATCCCAATGATATCTAAATAAGATTAGAAATTATGAAAATCTGGATAAAAATTCTAGAACTTTGAAGATAGTGGCTTAAAATATGTGAAATTGAAAATTTTCCTGTGATTTCTATACAACCTTGCTCAACATCTTAATGCAATAATCCAATACAGAACTTCGATCTAAAAAACGAGGTTCTTATCGTTTTTTTTAGAAAAAAATCTAGGCTTCGAGGAAAAGTTTTAATTATGGAAAAACAAAACACAGAAAGTCAATTAGCAATTCAACGTCCAACGCCAAGAAGACTGTGATTGACTATTGAAAAATTGAGAGATAGTAAAAATTACAAAGATTTAGTTATGTATCTTTTAAATATCGGGTATTTAAAAAGTCGTGTTGATTTTCTGTTTTTAAACTCATAAATTCGGTTAATCTTTCCTTTTTCAGATTTGTTTTCGCCAAAAATTTGTAGTTATAAAAATTGACGTGAAGTTCCGCTAATTATTAAAAAAAGTTATTTAAAATGCGGCCCGCCGACGAGATTTCAAATTTAAATTGGCCCGTCGGTTCAAAAGGTTGCTCACCCCTGACTTAAACTAATTTTCTGAAAATTGATCTCTAAATTGTTCCCACCATTTGAAATTTTTAATCTATATTTATAAGCTTCATAAGTTATTCAATTATTTCCCACCATCTCCCCCATAGAAATATTTTAAATATTTGAAAAACGTCACATGCCACATTTGGCACCATTTGTTAAATAAGAGTTTTCGAGTTTTTTTTTTTCAAATAAAATATGAATTAAACCTGCCTATTTCTTACGACTCCGCACTGAAAAGGGAGGGTTCAAAAATATTCGTACGCAAAAAACATATCTTATAAAATATAGTCTTTTTTGCATAATATGTTCTCGATTTATGCCAAATATTTAATCTGATAAGGGGTCCTTCTGTCCTTCCAATCCCCTTCTTTCTACCCCTCTCCATTTTTTCCTTTATTTGCAAGGATTTTCATCCGTATGGATGATTCATTCCGACACCCCTCTCCACACTGCTAGGTGTTAGGGTCTATGACAATCGTAGAAACATACCTCGTTCCCAAATTCTTTGCCATGCCATACCATACTTGACTTCATTCTTTGGCTTTGTTAGCATAAATTGAGAACTTGACAGAAATTAATTTTTATATATCTCGCGTGAGCTTTTATTACGTCGTATGGAATAAAATGTAAACAAACAGTCTAATTGCAAAAAAGTTGTTTTGATAAATTTTTCAGCAATTTTCTGTGAATTCTCAAATGTTTCATACGACGTAATGAAGGCTCACGTGAGATATATAGATTATCTACTAAAGAATTTTCTTAGAAAAATGAAACACATTGTTCGACATTGAGTCTGTTATCACTCATGGCTTCGACAAAACTGATAGTCTAATTATTCTTAACCTTCCAAAGCCGTTCGCTAAATATCCGTTTCGGGAAAATTTGAGTTGTAGTTCGATTTCGTTCTCCTGGCTGTAAATGTTAACCGATTTTGATGATATTATTTTTATTGTGCAGGTAATTGTTTATTGTTTATTGTTTATTTGACATAAAATCATCTGACATATTTAGGTGTCTTAATGATCTACGTAATTCATTCTAATTACTCAACATTTCAAAATAAAGTCGATATTTATTACCAGATTTTCAGAAACTGATTCAGAAACTGATCCGGTAGAAAAAAATCTTACTTTAAAAAAACGACATCCAATTTTGGCTTTGCTTAGCTGTATTTCATTTCCCAATGAACCGATTTTTAAAACTCTAATTTTAATTTTTTTTCGTTAATTTGATCATTATTTTCATAAAACATACTTGGTCTGTCAAAACTCCCAGTTCTTCAGTACACTGAGATGTTTTTACGCGGTTTTTCTTACGTGGTATTTTTTACGCGACATTTTTACGCGGATTTTCGAATTAACGCGGTTTTGAGAGAAATATTCTAAGACTTTTTCAAAGGAAAACACTTAAATCTTTTTGTAGTTGGGAAAATCTTAGCTCTAAGACTAAGAACGTGATACATGAGATCTGAGACCTGAGACCTGAGACCTGAGACTTGAGACCTGAGACCTGAGACCTGAGACCTGAGACATGAGACCTGAGACAAGAGACATGAAACATGAGACATGAGACCTGAGACATGAGACCTGAGACATGAGACATGAGACATGAGACATGAGACATGAGGCCTGAGGCCTGAGACATGAGTCATGAGACATGAGACATGAGACCTGAAACATGAGACATGAGGCTTGGACATGGGACATGAGACCTGAGACATGAGACATGAGACCTGCGACATGAGACATGAGACATGAGACCTGCGACATGAGACATGAGACATGAGACGTGAGACGTGAGACATGAGGCCTGAGGCCTGAGACATGAGTCATGAGACATGAGACATGAGACCTGAAACATGAGACATGAGGCTTGGACATGGGACATGAGACCTGAGACATGAGACATGAGACCTGAGACATGAAACATGAGATATGAGACCTGAAACATGGGACCTGAGACATGAGACATCAGACATAAGACCTGAGACATGAGACATGAGACCTGAGACATGAGACATGAGACGATCTGAATTCCACACTGTCAAATAAGCCTCACTATATTCTACTATTCTATTTATCTAATTGATTTTGCTTTTTATCTTAAAAATAAACTATCATTGTTCGAAAATTTTTGAAAAATCATGGTTCTTACGCGTTTTTTTTGTAACGTACTTTTTTGCCCAGATTTTTTAATTAAAATGGATTTTTTACGTGGATTTTCAAATTACGGGTTTTTTTACGCGGATTTTGGAATTAACGCGGTTTTTTTACGCGGTTTTCAAATTAACACGTTTTTTACGTGGTACGAAACCCCCGCGTAAAAAAAACCCAGTGTATATTGGAATGATGATAAAGATGTTTGAAATGTGCGCTTCAAACAGCTTTGGAGGGTTAATTGTGTTAGAACTCGAGTCGCAACCAATGCGGTGTAATTAAGTTTTCAAAATCTCATGAGTTTGAGATTTTTATAAGTAAGACTAGCTGATCCCATACGAACTCCGTTTCGCTTTCAACTTGGAATATGTCATGAACAGTTTGTATGAAAGCCAATTGCCAAGCATTTTCCAGATGCACTTCTGAATTCATTGTTAAGTAATAATTGCCAAAATATTGGTAGATCACTTTTTCTATCGTCTGCCACTAAATTTGAAATCAGAAATTATTTGACCGTGCCAAAAAACCACGTGTATAAATTTCGATTCGATCATTGCATAACAAAGCAATTATTGCCAAAAAGTTAAACCCCTTTCGGGGGCTCTTATACAATCTTTGATGACTGAAATCGATTGCCCTTCCCTCAAAACTCCCGTGTGCAATCCATTGTATAATAACGTCAATATTGCTAAAAACAGTGAGGAATTAGTTTATATGGACGACCCCTTTCGTCGACCCCTGGCAAAATATTTGACATCTGAAATCGGTTGCTCGTCCCTGAAAACTACCGTGCGCAAATTTTCATCCCAATCCGATGTAGAATAACGACGATATTGTAAAAATATTGAAATGGTCGACTATGATTATATGGACGACCCCCTTTGCCGGCCCCTTACACTGAATTTAATATCTGAAATCCATTGCTCATCTCTCAAAACTTTCGTGTACCAATTTTCGTCTGAATCCGATGTATAATAACGACAATATCGCATCAACAGTGAATAGTTAATATGGACGACCCCTTTGGCCGACCCCTGATTTTAGTTTTGATAAGTTAAATCAGTTTTTTGTCCCTAATAACTCCTATGTGCAAATTTTCACACCAATCCGATGTATAAAAACGTCAATATCACTAAGATATTGAAAATTTAATATGGACGACCCCTTTTGCCGGCCCCTTACACTGAATTTGATACCTTAAATCGATTGCACGTCACTAAAAACGATCGTGTACCAATTTTCATCTGAATACGATGCGTAATAACATCAATATCGCAAAAACAGCGATCAGTTAATATGGACGACCCCTTTCGCTGACCCCTTGCACAAAATTTGACACCTGTAATCGATTGCTCGTCTTTCAAAACACTCATGTGCAAATTTTGAACACGATCCGACGAAAAGTAACGTCAATATCGCGAAAACAATATTTGTGTTCTATGGACGACCCCCTTCAGAAGGGGTCATCCGAAAATCTGAAAACATTTTTCATCCTTCCTGGTCCTAATGAGTATCCATGCCAAATTTCAGCTCTCTAGCCCTTAAGACGGCTGAGTCTATAGAGGACAAACAAACAAACAAACAAACAAACAAACATACAGAAATTGCTTTTTATATATATAGATTTTCCCTCTTTGAATTTCACTGTGATGTCATCGTAAGCATCACAAGCAATAACTGCCTTGAATGTTGACGTTTTCTCATCCTGAGGGTCACAAGCCGAAAAACTACTTTGCGAGGACAGAGATGCCAGATCGAAGGCATCAAAGGAATAAACAATATTTGCGCAATCTCTTGAAACATAAAAGTTAGAATCAATGTTTCGTTTATGTTACTGGATAAACAAAAAAAATATCTTTGGGCCCATGTTTGACCACACTTGGGATAAGTACGTTTTTCCGGTGTGATAAGCTAAAGATTGAAGACATGCTATTTTTAAAATTATATTGTCAGTAATGCACTATTAAAACTGCTAAAAACGTAGATGCAAAATGTTTGCAATTTAATCATTGACAAAGAATAGTAAATATCGAAATTTCCAAGCTTTAAACTCTTTACAAAAACCTCAATGACTTCATTTGCTTGCCACAAATTTATTTCAAATTCGTTAGGCGTCACAGCAAACTAATCAAATCTGAATAGTTTTTGATAATTTGAATATTCAGAAATTGTTTAAATTCTGGGCTTACTTTTTTAAGGGTGGTATTCGTCACTGTTAATGATTCGGGCGGTCGAATATATTGACGCCTCATTAACAATGATGATTACCACCCTTAAAAAAGTTATCCCATTTTTTAAGCCTAATAACTTTTTTATCTTAATTCTTATCGAAACGCAGGCTTGGGATGGAATATTTGTAATAGTTTAGGCTTTAACAAAAACCGTATTCAAAAGAAATCGGCCGAAAAAACCAAAGTTATTGTTGAAAAACTGGTTTTTAATGGTTTTCCCGAATAAAATATCTCAAAATCCCGTACAAACTTCAGGCTCGTTGAGCGACCCCTTCCCGTGATCCGATGTGGCCCACATTTGGCATGAAATCTTGTATTAAACCTAGGATTAATTTTTGCCTGCAGCGTATAACTTTTTCAAATGTCGGGTCATTCGGGGCACTCTATTGACCATTCATGAGTAATTTGGAAAGAGCAGGAATGTCAAGGACTTTTTTTGTCATTTCGAAAAAAATCTTCTTTAAACCAGTACAGTGAGTATCAATTTCAAATGATTATCGGAAAACTTTCAACTCTAGGTGTAATTGATTTGCAATTATACTATCACAGTGTCTTTCATAATTTCAGACACCTCATGGATAATAAAATTCTTTCCTTCTCTATGTAGGATATCTAATTCTTTTCTTTTACATTTTCGAAATTTAACCTTCTACTTTTTTATTTATTTATTACTGAACTATGTATGTGCACTTTCTTTCCACCGCGTAGCTGCACGAGATCTTGTTAGGACCAGACTTTTTTTATGTACATATTGCAGTTTTTCGGTCTACATATTTTCTTCCGAAATCACATGCAACTGAATCGAAGTAGTCATCGACTGAAGAAAGACGTGTTTTTCCAAGCTCTTAATTTTCGTTTATTTCAAAAGTGAAATTTTAATACAAAGATATCAAGAGTTATCATATTCAAGCCGGTAAAAAGGACCCTAAATGGAAGAAGTAATGTGTGTCGGAGGGTTTTTCAGAGTCATCAGGCACAGCCAACCGCTCCGAGGGTGCAGTCAATCAAACGGCATTAATCGAACGGCGGAAAGTGGTCTTTTCTCAGCAGAATTTAGTCTAGCGGTACATCCGTTTGTTACTCAACAGCAGAAATCTCAAAGCTAAGTATTCGCTTTAATTTTAACTTCTTCGTCTAAAAAAGGCACAAATAACTTGCGATAAGTTCTTTTGTCATCTCAATTTCAAGTTCTAGACGACGAACAGTTGCATATTTTTGGTTTTAGTACTTCTTGAAAACAGCGAACTTGAAAAACTTTGAGTTTGTGATGAAATGAGAAGCTTGCCCCCGCTGCAGACAAATATGAAGCTTTTTCTAATGCCGTAATCGTTTTCATCTGGTAGCCAACCGGTTGTGCACCAACTGCTGTCATCTGCATATAAAAAAACGCTTTGACAGCACCTGGTGCACAACCGGTGGACCACCAGGATAAAAACGAATATGGGGCCGTCCTATGTCCTATGTCCTGATGCCTGATGTCAAGCAAAATTTGGAAAAAATAGACCCCCTCTCCCCCCCTCGTCACATATTGTCACAACTTCCGTCACCCCCTTTTTGTATTACGTCACGTTTTCTTACAGATTTACAGAACAGAAATTAAATATGAGAGACAAGTGTAGAGCATGATTCTTAGAGTTAGAATTTATACTTCGAAATACTAAAGCTTTTTGGGCTCTGAAAGTAAAAATATTTATTTTATTATTTGATGAATGTTTGAAATTATTTGAATTTTCGACTGCCTAATAAGGAACTCGATTTCCGTAATTATTTAATATATATTACAAACTATATGAGGATTTTTTTGTTTATTTACACTATTTGCTTTTTAAGCTGTTTTACGTTCAGTGCAGAATTTGCACAAACCCTCACACTAGTCAAAAGTGTCTCCTAATAAAATCCTTTATCCCATTCCTCAAACAAAATTCTTTGCTAGAGTGCAGAGGTGACCTCGGACCTAAAGCGCGATATTGATCTTTCATCCTTTTCTACCTTTTCCAAACTATCTTTTGATTACTACGACGTGGCCGGCGCCGTTATTGATGGTTCAAAGAGAGAGCATCAGTTTTGGACATTGTGAATGTGATGTCAATTTCAAACACCATTCTTTTTACCTTTGATCAAAATTGATGGCCTCGGTCAATCACGGAGTAGCAACCATTGGTGATGTTGAACTAATTCTACTGAGCCACGCCGCGATCATGGAACTCGAAATGTATTGCTCGTTACTGAATTTTATTCAAGAACCCATGTAAAAACATCTTTAATTTTACAGTTAAAAAATGTATGAAGCATTTCGGGTTCAATGATTCAAGGTGGATGTGAGTAGTCAATCAAGCTAACCTATTTTCTTCCGAAATCACATGCAACTCTTCTGGAAACCGTAAGAATTTATCATCTACCGCCGCAATATCCATCCTGGTCTTTTCAGTCGAATTGCGCAGACCAACAAGTAGTTTTGGTTTTCTTCAAATGCCATGGTTTTAATTGATTTCTGTGTGCTGACAGTACAGACGATCATAGGGAAATCTAGAAAATATTTTTAGATTTTTTTTTAAATTAATTTAGCATCCAACCACTTTGGAAAGTATTTTTGAATTTTAGTTCTATAGTACAACACAGTCCCAGCTGCCATCTAATCCTATTCATCTTGATAATTAACCTCTTCTTTATTAACACTGTATTTTAGCTTTAGAGGTTCATCGAGATAATGTTTACAACTTCTACTCGGATTTTGGAAACTTTGATTCCTTGCTTCGTAATAATGAATTTTTTTATTGGCTAATTTTGCTTTTTTTTTCATTTGACGTTATGTTTATTTTCAGTCATTTAGAAAAACTGTCGATAATTAAGACAAAAGTGTTTTCCTACAAAATGAAAAAAAAACCGGCATGAAACCTATTAAACGGACGTGTTTATTTTGAGAGCAATTTAGCTTTGTTTTCATTTTAGCACAAGTGCCAAAATTTTTTATAAATTTTTTAATTAATCTTCATTCATCTTTCTCTAATATACACACTTTCTAGCTATTTTTTTTTAATTTTTATTAAGCCTTCATGATTTGAATCTGAATATAAAAATCTCAAAATAGAATCTTTGAAATTTATAGAAATAATAACTTTGCTTTCCATTAAGAGCACGCCTTGTTCCAAATGTAGCTTTTTTCAATCCATAAAATGCTTATCGGAACTAGTTTCTTTTGCAATAGAGGTAACGTTCATCAGCATTTCTGAATAAAGTTTATAAAATTAAAATCTAAATAATCTTGATCTAATGAACTTAGATTTTTTTGTGCTCAAGAGGAAAACGACTATAAAAGTCTGCATTTCCAAGAGATTCCAAGTTTTATAATTATTCAATTATTTATATGATGATTTCTTTTGTAGAAATAATTAAATTTCTAATGTTTCTTGTCTTCTCATTTCAGCCACAACACCGCGACATCACACTGGCTGGATCCTCGGTTGTCTAAGTTCCAGAAAAAGTCCCTGGAAGATTGTCAGGACGATGAACTGCCGTACGGTTGGGAGAAAATATGCGATCCCCTGTACGGAACGTACTACATCGATCACGTCAATCGTAAGACCCAATACGAGAATCCCGTTTTGCAAGCTAAGCGGATGACCGAGAGGCACAACGCTGGTTCCGCTTCCGGGGGAAATGGTCCTGGTGCCGAACCAGGGAGTGATACCGGAGTAGATGGGAAGGTTAATCATTTTACCAAGAATCCCGGTCAGCTGAGGGGCGATCGGCTGATGACGACGTTGGTCAAATCAACGCGAGGGTTGGGCTTTACCATTGTCGGTGGGGATGACAATGTGGAGGAGTTTCTGCAAATTAAATCGATCGTTCCGAATGGGCCGGCTTGGATTGATGGGAAACTGAAGACGGGAGATGTGCTAGTTTATGTGAATGAGATTTGTGTGTTGGGATTCACGCATCATGAGATGGTGAATATTTTTCAGTCTATTTTACCCGGAGAAGAAGTGCATCTGGATGTTTGTCGAGGCTACCCTCTTCCTTTCGATCCCAATGATCCAAACACGGAAGTAGTGACAACGATAGCTGTTGACGGAATGAGTAATCGTGCTATGACAACTTCAGATTTGAAGTTTTTGGAAACCGGGGGCTTTATGGATGCGGGGGATGTGCAACATAAGAATCCTTTGGCCAAGATACAAACGGGGGGAGCCACGGCTAACGGTGGAGATGTGTATTTTAGTGATACCCATTCGTACCAACAACATTACAAAGGTATGAAAGAAAATAATTTCGAGATTCCGGAGATTTTACATATCAATATAGTAAAAAGTGATACCGGGTTCGGGTTTACAATTACGGATAGTTCGTATGGACAGAAGGTTAAGAAAATATTGGATCGGCAGTGTTGTAAAAACCTTCAGGAAGGTGATGTTCTTCTGAGTATTAATTCGATCCCCGTGAAGGATATGAGTCACAATGAAGTGGTTCAAGTGTTAAAGGACTGTCCGAAGAACATTGAAACCACCTTGAAGGTACAACGGGGTCCACCAGCTATGTTGGTGGGCAGCAGTAAAATGACGAACAAGCTACGTAAGGGTATAGAATTGGCCAAATTTGGCGGTGGATTGCTCAAGAAAGATGGTTACGGAATCGGTGGAAACAGTTTATTCCGGAGTAAAACTCCTACGGCAGATCTCTACAGTACACAGGCCAAGGAAATCCTTCCGACTAGGCCGAAAACACCCTTGGTTGACACGAGGGGAAGAGCAAAGACTCCTTCGATGCCATTATCCGATTTGAACACAGATGAAATCGAATTGGATGTCAACAAAAACACGGGAGACCAGAAGATAGATTTGAACCTGAATCTCAAATCTAACAGCAGTTCCCATGATAACGATTCGATAGCCAATGATATTGGTTCCTATCACAATGATGATCAATATCATCCTGGAAAACACTCGAATCTAGCAGATCGTTTAGGAGAGCTGACAATCAGTAGTTCCAACAATAGTACAAGTGATACCATCTACCATAACCATCACCCTCAATACGGTCCTGGAGCTCATATGCAGCACCAACAAAATTATAACCACAGCGGCTATAATCACCCTCCCTTAGTTCCTCCACCTCCAGTTCCACCACTGTCGAATAACCACATGGGTTATGGACAGAATCAGGGACCTCTGCAGCCAACGTATCATCACGAAAATTGTTTCTGCTACGATTGCCAAGACTATCAGAGGCAACAGCAGCAGCAGCAGCATCAACAACAACAACAGCAGCAGCAACAAATGTACCCTCAACAAACCCTCAATCGGTCTTACTCCAACAATCCTGGGCACATGCAACAGCAACCCTTGTACCAGTTGCCACCTCAAATGAGCGACAACATCGGTAAACGTCTCAACGAATATCTGATGGATCGAAAGCGTTCCCTTCAACAGCAACAGCAACATCCCCAATATGACAACGTCTACCATCACAAGGCTCCGGTGCCACTTCCGCCGCAACATCAGCCAGCCTTCGATCAACCATACTACAGCAGTTCCCAACCGGGACCGGGTAGTTGGCGATCGGTCAGTACGGTTCCGCCGGGAAGTCAGCATTCACCCCAACTGTACGGTGGCGGTGGAGAACGGAATCAACAGAACCTTGGCAACTATCCGGCCCCGGTTCCCATGGAAGAGTACACTCTGACCGAGGTGACGCTGGAACGGCAAGCACTCGGGTTCGGGTTCCGGATAGTGGGGGGTACCGAGGAGGGGTCGCAGGTTACTGTGGGTCACATCGTACCTGGTGGGGCTGCTGACAAAGATTCGCGGATCGCCTCCGGTGACGAGATCCTCAACATCAACGGGATGAATGTGGTAAGTCATGATCTGCTATTTAACTATTTAAGCACTTAGGTACTATTTCACAAAACTGGCTGTAGAACTGTCAGGGCTGGTAGCGAGTCACTTTTTAGTGACTTGGTCACTTTTTTTGGGCCAGTCACTAAAAAGTCACTTTTTTCATCATTTGGTCACTAAAGTCACTATTTTCCGAAAAATGGTCACTTTTATCATCAAAAGTCACTTTTTTCACCGATAATAAACCAATGAAAGAGTAATTTGAATTGCGCGTGTTAATATTGACGGTAGTAACGGTAAATTACTTGATCAGTCAGTCAGAAATTTTTTTCGCCTCCGGCGGAATTTCGGCATGAATCACCCTTGGCTTGAGACATTTCGATCTACGACATTATTTGACGTTCGTGAATTGAAACTAACTTTGATTGTAGATTCTAGTTTTTAGTTCAATCAACCTTTTGTATTGGAACTCAAAACTTGATATACAAAAACCCTATCTCGTCTTTAGTTAGAACGGGTTTTTATTAAGAAGTGTAACTAAGATTGAGATTGAAACGAACCATTTTTTTATGAAAAAAAATCTTTTATGTCGTAACAAATGTTATGATGATATGAAATATTCTTTAAAAAACAATTTCAGACTCAATTTTATTTCGTGTTTTTTGTTCTTCTAAATACTTAAAAAAAGGGTTGTAAAAATTTACACAAGGCCACAAAAATTACATTGTTTTTAGGTGCAATGAATTAAAACGGTAATTTCAACTAATTTGGGTTCCCCGAATCTAAAGATGTATGCAATATTTCTATCAGCTTTTATATTTATTATTATTTATTTCGTCTTTGGTTTAATTACCGTACAGACTGATGACTTAAAAACTAGGAAATTCTTATTAAGCCTATTTTAAAACGACGTTTGCACATATTAAAATTAAACAAATTATACACTAAATTAAAAAGTTCACAACACTTGTCAATAGGGCGGTTTTGGCCATTGGCAGTACGGTGGTGAAGAATTGAAAGAAACTGACGTTGTCGAAGTGTTCTCGTTGGTACATAAATGTTAACACGTTGTAGAATGTAAGCACAGTCAATACCGTTGGTCAATGTGTCGAATATAAAACCTTGCTGCAGTTCGACGCGCCGCTTTTCGAGTGAGGTTAGACATATCAAAGCACACCTTTCCTCGTACGGTGGGTTTGTTATTGAAATGAAAATAATTTAAAATCTTTAGAGAAGTTTCTGCACTTTCTTTTTACAAAAACTCAAATCAAAAACATATTATTAAGAAATAAAAGTTTTATATGAATTAATGAGCTTTAAATAGAACCAAGTTTTTTTTACACTTTCTGCTGTGATGTCAAAAATACTTGTAATGACATTTTTCCATAATCAGTTATCTATCAATTTTACTAGTAATAAACTCTTTATTACCAAAACTAAATGGTCGAATTTGACAAAATTTCTAGTTGAGGACACTATTTACCAAATCAATAATTGAAAAAATAAGCACCAAAATGATTATGATGAATGTTTATTGAAAAAACTCTTCCTGAAATGTTTTTAAAAACTAATCTTTTTTATTTCCATACTGTTTTTTCAATTTTTTAAATAAATCTACCGAATTTTATTGTACAGTTTTTTTTCCAATTTTATAATCAACTTGCCGGATTTTTTTAATCAAACTTTTTAAATTTTTAAGACATATTTTTAACAATTGTTTCCTTGTTTTTTAAATCTAAAAAGTTTGAAAAATTGTTCTAAGTAGCAACTTTCAAAATAAATTTTAATACGCAGTGTTAATAACAAAAGTTTTGAACTCATTATTTTTAATTTTTTATCAATTTTTATCATTCACATAATTACTCATTTTCTAACATTTCTTTGTCAGTGTAGTTGAACATGGAAGATTTTACATTATTAAAGGTTTTATGTCTGGCTTCTATAACTGGCACTTTTAAAATAATTATAAATATATTCTTCATATAAAATTAAATTAAAACATCAAACATTGAATAAATTCTGTTCAAAATTCATTTCTTATTCAGTTATCGGTAATTTACATTTTAAATCGTGTTCAAATTAAGAAATTACAGCGGAATTTCTCACTGAACTTCCAGTTAAAAATGAGGAAAAGAATTCCAAATTTAGATGAATAAAAATTAACAATTATTATCATTTTCCTAACATCTATTCATGCTAAGTTTTGCACAAGATTTGACATTTCTTTTTGAATTCACATATTTTTTTATTTTAAATTTGCTAAGAAATTCTTTTGAAACTAATTTATTTCTTACTTTCTTGACTTATCGAAAATTTGAAACATTCATTGTAATATGTTTCCAAAATTTTGTTTATCAGTCATTTTTTTAGTTTTCGTGTTGAACATGAGTGACGAATAGTGTAAGAAAACCCTTTCCTTTTCAATTGTTTATTTTTGGTATTGTTATTAATTTTTAAACTGCGACCCAGAGATGGGTCTTGACTCAAACATTCAGTCAGCGAAACTTTTTTTTGTAGAGAAATGAATCCAACTGTGTTAGATGAAATTTCAGGGACTAGATAAGAGAAAATCGCAAGATGTGGGTTCAAGTCCTACCGGGAGACAAGGCGATTTTTTTCGCATGTTTTTCAACATCGATTTTCTCTTATCTAGTCCCTGAAATTTCATCTAACACAGTTGGATTCATTTCTCTACAAAAAAAATGTTTCGCTGACTGAATGTTTGAGTCAAGACTCATCTCTGGGTCGCAGTTTAAAAATAGAAATAAGGCGGTGCCAAACACCGAAATTGGCTGGATATCCAAATACAGCAAACGCATCATTTCTCATCATAACTGACAACCCGTGCAGGATATGAGAAGGCAATGCAAATCTTGCCGTGCTTAAAAATGTCCAAACTTGATTCCAACTACCGTAAGATGAAATGATGGGAATAGAAATAGACCAAGAAAAATGATTATGATCACATGAGAGAACTATTCCCTTCATTCCGATAAACATCGACACTCAACCAGTATAATATTCATACGCCAGGTTGGTCTCCTGTAGTAGAATGTTAATACATAAGCCCCGGAGAGGCGCAAGATGTGGGTTCAAGTCCTACCGGGAGACAAGGCGAATTTTTTTTCGCATGTTTTTCAACATCGATTTTCTCTTATCTAAAGCTTAGTTCTTTTAGAAATGGGACACTTTCTTCTACTAATAGCTCGTTTACTAGTAATCGGACATTCAAAATTTTGACAGCATTTTGTTGCCTGTGAAAAGTACTATCCGACCTATTTTTTTCAAAATTTAAAGTTTACGCGTTTTTGAGATACTTTCGATGCAAGAGAATAAGAAAAAAATAATTTTGCACAGTTTCCTTCAAAATCCATCATAATCAAAATGGTAGCTGACAAAACCGTTGATTATTCAAAGAGTTACTATAAATGAGTGGTGGAAAAGTATGCAAACACTGTCAAAAATGTCCACAAAGTTCAAATCAAGCATTGGAGTGAAGCACATGATCGGCAACTACGGTTAAGGGTCATCAGGGAAGTCAAGTCTCATACCAGAATTTTTAATTTTCAATGAGCAAAAAACTAAGGGCAGATCGCTGAAATGTCCAAAATATTTTTCTCCGATAAGCTGAAAGTGTTGCCTAGATATGAGTCATCCAAACCTAACCTCAAACAACAATTTTTTGCTAGTTCCAGAGCTCGTAAGCTGTATAGCCGGTACCGAGGTTCTGGGACAGATGATTTCTGATGAACGACAAAACTTATGAAATACCCTATTTCAAACAAATTCCAGTGTTTGAATCCTTTACCATTTCTGCTCGTGGCAAGGTCCCGAATATATTAAAGTATGTATTTGCTGGTTGTTTTGTATAAAATATAATGATTTGCCAAAATTCTGTTCCTGTGGAAAAAAAACATCAATTTTCAAAACTAAAACTTTGGTTTTCGCTGTTTTTAAAAGCCTTAAAAGAGTAATCTTGTATGTGCCCTTCGTAACCTTCGATCTATACTAACCGATTATACTTGAAGTTTAATCTCATGATCGTTTTACTTAGTTATTGTCAGATACTGCCAGCAAAAATTCTATTAAAACGCTCGAAGAACTGGCTCAAAAATAATCCAATTTATTAGTTTTTAAACAGCTGTATCCACTAAATTGTCCTCAGTTTCTTTTAAAAGAGAAGTATAGGACCGAAAATTAGCAGAAATTGAAGGAGGAGGATGCAGCCACCTGAAAAACAGATTGAACGAAGTATAAGTTTGAAAAACTGATCAATATCATGACTGAAAAAAGTGTGCGCTGGCAGATGGGAGGTACCAAGAGTAAAGTAGATTTTTTTCTTACAAAAAAATGATAAATAATTTTTTTCAATTTTTTTCATGAATTATCATAAGATTTCCTTCATTTTCTTCATAGAAAGTATTCTGATCAAACGAATGGTTTTTGAGATACACGCATTCGTAACTGTCCCATTTCTAAAAGAACTAAGCTTTAGTCCCTGAAATTTCATCTAACACAGTTGGATTCATTTCTCTACAAAAAAAATTGTTATTAATTTTATCTAAATATGAATTTTGAAAACCCCCCGGAAGGGTCCATCGCACGGGCCTGACTGGTCACATTTTTTGTACTTCAAAGTTATTTTTTCGTTCTGCATAGTCACTATTTGGTCACTTTTTTCGGTCCTCAAAGTCACTATTTGGTCACTTTTTTTCAAATTTTGGTCACTAAAGTCCCTACTATTTCATTCTTAAACCGCTACCAGCCCTGTTAGATCAGCTATCAAATGGTTTTTTTTTCACTTAGAGCCTAAGTAAGCTAGTTGGAAACTGTATGGTCCACAGAAAATGTCAAAAATTAGTGTAAAACCGAACGTTTCAATCAATCAACCGTCAATAATCTCTGTAGAAAAATTATGAAAAGTGGATCGGAAAGTTGAAGTTACTTGTTATATTTTGGCATTTTCAGATTTTTGAGTTAGGCCGAAACAAATATAAAATTCTTCTCAATATGTTTTTGTTTAGGTAGCCAAAAGGCTTTCGAATTCCCTATTGAATCTTTTTTTGGATCAAAACTAGTATCGCATGTCGACAGTCACATCTGTTTCACCTAATATGTGTAACTTATATTGTATTTGACACATGTGTCAAGTTTCCTCTAGCTCCAAAATGGTTTTTTTTTATTATGAAAAGGTAAAGCTCCTCTCACATCGTACCATCGTACGTACATCGAATTTCGGGCAGTGTTCATATCGCTTGAACTTTCAAAAGTAGGTATATGTTTTTGTACAGTTTGTAAAACGGCTTTCAAATCGCTGCTTGCTAGTTGATAGAATTGCCTTTCTGTCATAACGAATTTCTTATATGTCAAAGCTGCATTCCAAATACGTAACAGAAACTCATTGTAAAGTCTGCTTCATTTAATATTGGAACACAAACAATTGCGTGTAGTTCAGTCGTTTATTAACGAATTCATAATTTGTTTTTCATACAAATGTAGCATTTTCTTTACTCTTTCATAAAAAAAAAATTAAAAAAATTATTCATTGCTGTTTCGAAGAAATTCTCGTACTTTTCCCGTAATACGGCACATTAGGCGGCGCACACCCTTTTCGTTCACCGTTTTGCATATCCCCTGCCAAATCATGTACTTGCGGGCGAATTTATCCGCAAACACGAACTTAAATTTTGCAGGTACATCCCCCCGAGCCGTCGCCAAATAAAATTTTTGACCTGGGATTTGCCCAAAGTCCGCCTTCACGTAGGTCTCATCGTCCATCAGAATACATCCGTCGAACTTGGTCAGCAATTGGTCGTACAGCTTTCGAGCACGGATTCTGGCCTCATTGTTCTGCTTCAGCGTCCGATTTGGCTGTTTGCTGGCTCGGAATGACCTTATTCCTTCCCGGAGACGAATTCGTCGCACCGTACTGTGAGCGGCCTGGAACTTATTGGCCAAATCGCAGTCTGAAAGATTGGGATTCCTCTTGACGGCCTTGATGACGTTCCCACGCAGTTTCCGGTCGACAGTTCCACTCCGACGCTTCGAATGCGGCTTCCGAGCCGTCGTCAATGTTTCTTGTACTGCTTGATAACACGCCATACGGTATTTCTGGGCATTTTAAGCTGTTTAGCTAGCTTCGATGCCGACAACAATGGATTTTCAAGAAAACTGTGCACAATTTGATCTCTCCGTTCGGCTTCCATGGCGGTTGTTTACAGAATGCTATCGTTTGGTGTTATGACATAAATACATGGTGAAAGGTAATGAATTTCCCGACACGTGGGTGAAAAAAGTTTCCAAATCCGTCCACTAAGAGCGCCACAATGAGCAAAAGAATTTGTTCCAATATTAAATGAAGCAGACTTTAAGTGTCTGGTCGGAGCAGTACTAACTGGTCATGAGAAAAAATAGAAAAAAAAACATTGTGTACTGGATCTCCTGTATGGTTAAGCTATGATTCACAGGTAGTTACCTTCTGTAGAGATGAGATGATAGATGTTCAGAAAATAAAAAAAATTAAAATATAAACTGAAATAATAGTTGTATTCGGCAACACTGAAATAAAATAAAATAAATTTAAATGGGAACGTTTGTTATCTTGACAACATTAGGTAAAACAAAGTCAGTCATTGATCGATTCTTGTGAGTGACAGACGTGTATGAGTGAATCTCTGAATAGAGATTTGTAATCACGACAATGGTGTTTTTGGTAGAAAAAGCACAGAGAGCGCAGATTTTTTTTAACGCTGATGTGGTCTAGTGGATAGGCTGGCGCGAGTCTGGTAACCCAGGCGTACGTTCGATTCCCGGTATCGGCAAGAAAAACTTTTGGGTTCGAATCCCATAAGTTGCCGACTAGATGCTTGGGGAGTGAGTAGAGGCCAGTCTCGAACTCACCCTTGTCCTTCCTCCAACTGGTATCAGGAGGAATTGGTTTGTTAAGCGGGCCACAGACTACACAACATTTGTACAAATGCGATGAAAATTCGATGAAATTTTGTCGCTGTAAACACGATTTGCATAGTGTATGGCACTGCTTGAATGAGCGCCCAAACGGTTGGAGTAAAATCGGTCGGGATCGAAATATTTTGTACAAACCATCCCAGCCGGGGTGGAGATGGTTTTTTTTGTTGCTGTTGCTGTCGTGCGTTTCTGCCGAAATCACCACCCACCGTACCTACTCGGAAAACAAACAAACACGTTTTGCTGGACGTGCTGCTTGTGGTTCTAGAAATTCAGGAATGATTTTACGTTTATAATTTTCATATTTTTGTGAAATCTCACAGCGTGAATTGTTGCACCTCACTAGAATATAGCAGGGTGGCCAGCGAACCGGGAAAACCGGGAAAAAAACCGGGAATTGAAAATAGCACCGGGAAATAACCGGGAATTTTACATCAAAACCGGGAAAAAACCGTATGCTCTTTTTCTATATGAATTCTTCGTATAGAAAAAGTTGAAGGTAATCAAGACTTATTTTTTATCAAAAATTTTATAAAGATGTTTATTGTAGTTCTATGATGAAATACGAAATGGGAAAAGTTTATGCGTGTTTCCATTCTTCAATGTTTGCTTTTCTACCGAATGTTAGAAATTAAAGCCAGAATTGTTCGCAATTATAATTTCAGAATCCAAATTGTGGATTCAGAATTGATATAGAAAAATTTTATTAAAAATTCAGGCTCAGTATGATATTTCAAATTTAGATTCTGAATACAGATTTCATTCAGAACTCAGAATTAAGAATGTCGAATTAAGTTCTCTGTGTTAAGACTTGAATCATGCATTCTGTCAGAAGTTGGACTAAAAATTCAGATCAATTTATTAAAAGATTCTGGTATAAGTTTAAGATTTCAAGCTTTGAAATCGGACTCAAAATGAAATTTCAAGATGTATAAATAAAACTAAACTTGAGATTCCAAATTTAGAGTCATTATCTGGATTTAACATACTCATTTTAGAACAGAAATAAAACCAAAATCATGAAACTAATAATCTAAATACATAATTTAGTAACCAGTATACAGTACTATGATTACAGAAATAATTGTTCAAATAACATTCGAAAATCATATACCCATATTCAGAATAAATTTAAAAAAAAAAACAAAACAAAACAAAACAAAACGATAGTAATGCTATTTATGCCATTATTATTAATCTAAATTTCTAAAATTTAAATCTTAGGATTAAAATTCAAAATTGAAACTCAAAGTTCAGGTAGGCACTTAAATTTTGAAACTAATATCGATTTTAATGAATCATAAATTTAATACCAAGCTGGTATTTCAGAATTTAAGTTCAACTTTTCAAGTCCAAGTTTAAAAGTAAAATACATTAACAGCACAAAATAAGCTTGAGCTTGAATATACATACTGATATATCAGAATTAAAAAATAAACAAATTGGGTTCATTCTGGCGATTTTTATAAATTTTATATTTTGAGATTTTCGTGATTGATGAACTTCTTTTCAAATGCACATTTATAACTTTTTAATTTCCAAGTGAAATAAAATAAAAGCATTGAAATTTTCTCTAGTTTTGAATCAAAATATAGTAAACTTCTACATGAGAAGTATCACCAGTGTCATCGAATATTCGGCAAAATATATTATTTTCTTGCCATTTTCATGTTACAGCTTTCATTTTAAAACATTGTTATGAGCTTTTCGTTTTTTTAGAGTTATGGTATCGAGGAAAATACAGTCACAAAAGTTTGACATATTTTTAAAACCTTTAAACCCAATAAAACAACTATTGACAAGTGGAAATTTCGGTTCTAAATAGTTGAACGAACTTTGGAATCTCCCAGAGATACCACATGATGTCATAATGTGGTTTTAAAATGATACAATGCGGTGCTTCAAGATTCCAAGATGAAGTTCAAAAATTCAAATTAAAAAAAGAAATGTTTCCGTAAAAAAGTTATCAAAGTTGGAAAAAGTTGTTGTCAAAGACTAAGATGAAGGTGACATTTTTCGTTAAACAAATGGAAACTGGAATTATTTTCTTACCCATTTACATTTCAACATTTAAAAACTTTATTATAGGTGCGAAATCCAAAAAGTTTCACTGCTATTTTTGCAGTTATGAATAACTTTCGAAATACAAAATTGATTCACGGAAAATTTTCAGTTTTCACACACTTTCACATACAAATATCATGAAATGTCTATTTGTTCGGTCAATAGATCCTGTGACAGGTACCGTGAACGTAAAATCTCACAAAGGAAAACCGGGAGTTTGAAAATGGAAACTCGCTGGCCACCCTGATATAGATTAAATTTTCTTTCCAATGAATATACTTTTGATTGGTCCAAACAAAGTAAAAGCACTGCAAATTCGGCTTCAACCTGACGGTGGACCACAAAAACAGATGAAATTTCAATTTGTAAAAAAATCGCGCAAAGTAGTGAACTTTGAAAAATTCCAGTAAATTCAATTTTTGTTGCATCGAAAATCTAAAAACAGCAAAATGTTAGAATTTCAATAGATTTTGTAGTCATATTTTTTTTAAAAACTCTACCATCGCTCAAACAGTATTTACTAGCAATCGAATGAAAAGTAGGGTTTTCAGACCACCTTTTTGAACTTCTCGTGACCATTTCATTAAAAAAAAAAATTAAAAAATATTTCTTGGCTTCATGATGTAGGCATTAACTTCAGCTTTCATATGCATAAGCAAATTTTTTTTGAACGTGTAACATATGAACTACAGCTGTTTTCCTGAGGCATGTTTTTTCGGATTTTTTTTTTCTTTCATGCTGAATAACGAGAAAACTATTAGCTTTAGCTATATATAATGTTCTAAACATATTTTACTGACATAACAAGGTGTCTATTGATATAAGTTTTGTTAAAATCGGTGAAACACGCCAAAAGTTATAACGATTTGAGCTTGTAGTTTCAAATTGACACTCCTAGTGCTGATTAGAGTAATGAAATCTGATGCGGATGAGGGTTAACTCAGCTTTATTAACCTTCCAAAGCCGTTCGCTAAATATCCGTTTCGGGGAAATTTGAGTTGTAGTTTGATTTCGTTCTCCTGGCTGTAAATGTTAACCGATTTCGATGATATTATATTCATTGTGTAGGTAATTTTGTCTTATTACACAACATTTCAAAATAAAGTCGATAAGTATTACCAGGTTACCAGAAACTGGTTCAGAAAGTAAAAAATCCGAAAAATCAATTTTATTTTTAAAATACTCATAACTTCTGACAGCTTCTCTGTATTTAAGTTTTTCGTTGATATTTGAAATCGTCAAGAATCCATCTATCCGACAATGTATAGATATATTGGGGTCCAATGAAGTGTAAGTTTGTTTGTGATGCTTTCAGTTGAAATTCGACGGTGTTTCAAATGATGATAACGTTAATGATTTTCAAAGTGCACCTGATGATTTTCAAACGAAAATGAAAATTTCTTTTTATTTATGTGATTTTTTTTGTGATTATAAACTATTTCGAATAGGAATTAAGCCAACAAACTTGAAATTCATTTTATTTATATTAATTTTCGATTTAAGTGAGCTACTTACATATGTAATGTCTATGGGGCCGTTCACTAATTACGTAAGCACGATTTTGGAAATTTTCAACCCTCCCTCTCCTCTGGTAAGATTTTACGTTTTTAATTCTATAAGAAATTGACACGTTTTTTCAAAAAACCACATTTGCATTTGAAAAGCAAAATTTATACAAAACAACAGATGAAAGATCTTAAAAGATTATAGAAAACATTAAGCATGTTCGGGGTTACAATAATCTTCAATAAATTTCCACAATCGAATACAATACGAAATCTAAATTCCGATTTAAAAACAAGTGAGAGATCAGGTTAGCACAAGGTTCTATAAAAAAATGTTTTGTTTTTGAACTAAAAATCATAAAAATCTAAAAAAAAAAAATATTCTATGCTACTAGAATTGGTGCGAAAATGTTTAACGATAATAACGTTGTTGATTAACCTAAAAGCGAAGATTCACTTCAGCGATTAGCGATCAAGTTTTACGATTTTTTTTGGTTAATAGTTTGTTTGTAAAATTTTGAGTTGGTAGAAGCTTGGTTGGTATTTTATTATCTGAAAGTCCTCATATCGATATTTAAAGACTTCTACTTGATGAAGTCATTTTCGAAATAAAATGTTTTCAAATCGTGGTGTCAGAACGCACCAATTCCCTTTTTGTTTGTATAAATTTCTCAATTGAAAAGATTGTTATAATGAAAAGTGAATAGCGACGATCTTTTTAAATAATGTGATTCAGTGCTTCTGGTGACATGTTGGTTTGAATTGGTTCTCTATAAATTTTATAGAACCAGCACCTTTTTTTATTAATTAAAACAGATTTAAAGATAGTGAGAAATAAAAATAAAACCATGGTTTTGTTTGGATGTGACGAATTATCAATGAAACATTTCTTACGTAAGAATTTTGGAAACCTCCCCTATCCCCCTATTAAGAGATCGTAAGCAAATGTGAAACCCCCACCCCCCCCCCCCCCCCCCCCCCACCCCACTATGTGCTTACGTAATAAGTGAACTGCCTCTATCGATCTGAATGTTTCGTTTACTGACTTTCATAGCAACCTGAAACTTATGAGTTTTTTTTTGGTAGTAAAAAAAAGTTATACGATTGTGAACTTCCAAAGCAGTCCAGTTTCTAATAATTGAATGAAAATTGGAGACTTTGTGTATAAGTGTAACCTTCATGATTCATCAAAGACCAATGCTTTTCAAACTAAATTCATATAGATTCGACTTTGTATCTAATGACTCGAAACAATTGTCTTGGAAAATATTGTCAAATTCCTTCATAAGCTTGGTTCAAAGAAATCAAAAAATCAAACAAATAGAAAGAATTCTAATTCAAAATTTTACAAAGGTTGAGCATCGAGATTTAAGCAAAAACATGAAAAATCAGATGATTTTATCTAGATATATTTATAAAAAAAAAAGTAAAATTGACTTCAGTTTGCTTGAAAGAAATAGACAACAATTATTTTGAGCAGATTTGAGCGGACATTGGATTATTTGATTGAAACGTTAACTTGCCAAATTTTCAATCAGAGTATCTTCATTGAATTATTATTATTATTATTTTTATTAAAGACATTTACCATTGATATGGCATTCATGTCTGTTTAACTTCATTGAATAAAATTTGAGTAATATTTATGAAATACTAGCTGATCCCATACGAACTCCGTTTCGCTTACGACTTGGAATTCATACGCAGTTTGTATGAAAGTCAATTGCCAAGCATTTTCCAGTTTCATTGTTAAGTAATAATTGCAAAAATATTGGACAATCACTTCGTCTGTCGTCTGCTACTAAATATGAAATGAGTTATCAATAACCACGTGTATAAATTTCGACTAAATCATTGCATAACAACGCAATTATTGCCAAAAAACTAAACCCCTTTCGGGGCTCTTATATAAACTTTGATATCTGAAATCGATTGCCCTTCCCTCAAAACTTCGTGTGCAAATTTTCAAAGCAATCCATTTTATAATAACGTCAATATTGCTAAAAATAGTGAAAAATTAATTTATATGGACGACCCCTTTCGTCGACTCCTGGCAAAATATTTGACATCTGAGATCGATTGTCCGTCCCTGAAAACTACCGTGTGGAAATTTTCATCCCAATCCGATGTATAATAACGTCGATATTGCAAAAATATTGAAAGGTTTATATGGACGACCCCCTTTGCCCATTGCTAGTCTCTCAAAATCCTCGTGTACCAATTTTCGTCTGAATTCGATGTATAATAACGACAATATTGCATCAACAGTGAATAGTTAACATGGACGACCCCTTTGGCCGACCCCTGATTTTAGTTTGGATAAGTGAAATCAGTTATTTGTCCCTTATAACTCCTATGTGCAAATTTTCACCCCAATCCGATGTATAAAAACATCAATATCACTAAGATATAGAAAAATTAATATGGACGACCCCTTTTGCCGGCCCCTTACACTGAATTTGATACCTCAAATCGATTGCACGTCACTCAAAACTATCGTGTACCAATTTTCATCTGAATACGATGTATAACAACGTCAATATCGCAAAAACAGCGAACATTTAGTATGGACGACCCCTTTGGCTGACCCCTTACACAAAATTTGACACCTGAAATCGATTGCTCGTCTTTCAACACACTCATGTGCAAAATTTCAACACAATCCGACGAAAAATAACGTCAATATCGTGAAAACAATATTTGTCTTGTATGGACGACCCCCTTCAGAAGGGGTCATCCAAAAATCTGAAAACATTTTTCATCCTTCCTGGTCCTAATGAGTATCCATGCTAAATTTCAGCTCTCTAGCTCTTAAGACGGCTGAGTCTATAGAGGACAAACAAACAAACAAACAAACAAACATACAGAAATTGCTTTTTATATACATATATAGATGTCCAAGTGGACACTATCCAAACCCGTACCCCCTTCTACGTTGACAAGCATTCGGCATCCTCGTCAATCAAAACTAGGGAAATGTCCACTAGGAGCAAGAAAAAAAATCCATTCTAAATTCTCGAGGGGATGAATAAGCCTTCGATACTTAAAAACGCGGAAAATGAAAAGAAAACATTCCGTATTTACTAAATTTTACATATTTTATTCACTGAGAAACTTCGATTTAAATCACAAATAAAAATCAAGTGATTTAAATCATGATTTAATCACTTTGATTTGAATCAAATCCACCCAGTTTACTCCAGCTTTCATGGACACTATGTGAATTTTTTTTCAGCATCCCGTTTCTGCTCTACAGTCTTTTTTCTGAAGCATCAAAGCGTATGGTTGTGAAGTAAACTGGGGCGACGTCATAAGAAAGACTTCACAACTTATGTGGAAATTCAAACCACGAATCCTCTCTTTGCTCCAAAAGATAACCATCATCAACACCTTCGTAACGTCCAAATTGTGGTTCATGGCATCGATCCTTGGCATTCCCAACGCATCAGCAGCTCGGATAACGTCTCAAATAGGAAACTTTGTCTGGGAAGGGCATCCAACCAGAGTTTCAATGGAGCAGATTGGTCTTGCAGTGGAAAAAGGTGGCCTTAACCTTCGACTACCAATGCAGAAATATAGAGCACTCTTGCTTAATCGTTTCGTTCGATGTCGAGAGCACACTCCTTTTGCTTCCTCATTTGAGGGATTAATGGGTAATCCACCGTTTCCTGGAGGCATTCCAGCTTTTTTTTTTTTTTTTTTTTTTTGCCAGGAATTTACCACATTGTGGCATTCTTCCCTATTCCTATAGATTCTAGTTGTAGTGTCGAAATGTTTCTGGTCACGGCACGCAGGTCCGGCTATATGGAACAAATTGTTTCAACGGTGATCAAATCCAAATATTCCAGGAAACTGATAGTTCAACGGTACATAGGTCCGGCTTTATAGAGGAACAGAGAATCCTGATGGCATTCAAAACCGGATATTAGGGAAACAGTTTGTCCCAACGGCACGCATGTCCGGCTAATTAAGGAAACAGATTCGAGTGACGGTAGACAAATCCGGATGAATGGACAACTAGTTTAAATTTGGGATAGGAGTTTGGTACTTTTTAGAAATGTTATTAATTTTTTCTCTTCTTCTGGGCAATTGGATAAAATTTGGCGCAAATTGTCTGCCAGTTGGCAAAGGGATCTTTGATTGTCGTAGATTTGGCAGTTAACCAGTATGTGTTTTATGGTAACGGGGCAATTGCAGGCGGGGCAACTAGGGGGGTCTTCTCTATCGAGAAGGTAAGACTGAGTGATTCGTGTATGCCCGATACGAAGTCGGGTAAGTGCTGTTCTTTCTCTAGGATTAGGTCGGTCAACCCATTTTTGGGTGGTGTTTTTGACTTCCCTTAATTTGGCTGTTCGGTTTATTGCCCAGTTTTCTTCCCAGGCGAGGGACAGTCGATTACAGATGTCGCGATATGCATCTTGTTGCGGTATGGGGGTCGGTATTGGGTCGAGACTTGTGGCAAGCGAGGCGAGTCGGTCGGCAGCTTCATTGCCTGGTATGCCTGCATGACCAGGTATCCAGACAAGGGTAGCGTTCTTATTCAGGGCTTCGTTAGAGATTGAGGATATCCACGGATGCTTGATGTTACCGGCTTGAACTGCTTTCAGTACGCTAGCGGAATCTATGAAAATAGTAGTGGGGGGGAAATGATTAGAAATGTTTAGCAAGGCGTTGAGTAGAGCATAAGCTTCAGCACTGAAGACGGAGCACTGCGATGGTAGAGCGATGCTGCGCTGGTCGAAAGGGTCGGTAATACCACATCCGACTCGCCCGTCAGCGGTTTTAGAGCCATCGGTGAAGATGTGTGATGTTGATAAATATTTGTTGTGGACTAGGCTGTGGTAAAAAGGTAAAACTGTAAGTGGGTGTTGTCCAGCTTTAATTTTGAGAGAAAGGGATAAATCAACGTGGGGTACTTTTTCAGACCAATAACGGAAGGGAGTCGTTCTTCTTTGACAGATATTTGGAAGGGAGGTGTTAGCTATTTCTGAGAGCAGGGAGTTAGTGCGGGAAATTAAAGGGACTTCATCACTGCCACCAAAGGAAAGCCATCGTAGGGATTTAGATGTAAGGGATTTGGCGACTAGATATTTGAAAGGGTACTGTCCACTTTCAGCCATGATTGAAACTATTGGGCTGGTGACAAAGGCAGATCCAATGATACGAACGCATCGATTGTACAGGGGTTCAAGTTTTTGATAGACGGGAGGACCACATCTACTTACAAAGCCCAAGCCGTATAGGGTTGAAGGAAGCATCCAGCCGTGTAGGAATCGAAACAGGGAGTCGCGATTGGCATGACTTGGGGTTTGACTTAGGATACGAAGCATATTGATCTTATTGTTAGCATTTTTTCTGACTTGGTTGAGATGAGTTAGAAAGTTTAACTTATCATCAATCCAAACACCCAAAAGTCGGGTGCAACGTACTAGTGGGATGGTTTGACCATTCATAGTTATTGGGGGTAATTTATTGACCTTTTTCCTGTTAGGGCCAAGATGTAGGAGTTTTGATTTGTCGGGAGAGAACTGGAAGCCCATGGTTGGGGCCCACCTAGCTACCTTGTCTATGGCAGTTTGTAATCTTTGACGTGTGAGACGGGCAAAAGGAGAGATTGATATCAATAGGATATCGTCGGCGTAAACTAGAATTTTTATGTTATCGGGGATTATTTTAAATATGGAGTTTATTGCTATAAGAAATAATGTGGGAGATATCACGGATCCTTGCGGAACTCCGGTAAGCACGGATTTTGGGCTGGAGAGGGTGGCATTGACGAGGACTTGGATGGAGCGATTAGTTAAAAAGCTTTGAATATATTGGAATAGTCGATTTTCAATTCCCCATTCGCGTAAGGTGCAAAGTATTGCATTTTGATCTACACGGTCAAACGCTTTTGACAAATCCAAAGACAGTAGTTCGATATGTTGGCTTCGATTTAAGGCGTCATCTAGAATGGCTTCAAGGTGGCATAGGTAGTCATCTGTAGAACGACCGGGCCGGAAAGCGAACTGTCGATCGTCCAATAGGTGTTTTTCATCGAGAATAGTGTTCAGACGATGGTTGACTAATCTTTCCATGATTTTGCCAGTGCAGTCGAGAAGCGTTATAGGGCGGTAGCTGTCAATACTGTTAGGATCTTTCTGGGGTTTGGGGATTGGAATAACCAGGCCTCGTTTCCAACCGTCAGGAATAAACCCCTGGTCCCATATATTATTGAATATATCTAAGAGAACTGTTTTGGCCATAAGAGACAAGTTTTTCAAGAATGGGTAACCTATATCGTCAATTCCGGAGGAGAGACCGTGAACTTTGTGAAGGGCAGAGAAAAGTTCTTGAGGAGTAAAATCGGAATTGTATGGGCTATGTATGAGGGAGGTAGGATTAGGAGAAGGGTTGGAATTGGTTGATGGGCGGTTTTGGTTGGGAGGAGGGTTAGTGTTGGAAAAGTGAGAACTGAAGGCTTCGGCAAGGAGGGAGGGATCATTTGTAAACTGTCGGTTAAGTAGAAGATGGTACTGATTTCTACGAGGTTCACCATTCAGGATTTTAATTTTACTCCATAGGACTTTGGAAGGGGTATTAGGATGAATTTCTTCAGTGAATTTCAACCAACAGTCATTTTTTGCGGTTCGTACTGCAGATCTTGCAAGGGATCTGGCGTTTTTGAAAAGAGTTAGTGCAGTGGGTTTATCAGGATGATTTTGAGGTAAACGTCTAAGAGCTCTTAGTGCTTTTCTTCGTTGCTTAATAGCATCTCGAACCTCAGGTCCCCACCAGGGGACAGCAGTTTTACCGGGAATACCGCTAGTGCGGGGAATGAATTTGGAGCCTGCTTCTAATAGAATTTCATTGAATCTCTGGATAGATGTGGTTTGGTTTAGGGAAAGGAGATGGTCAACATGATTTTGGTATTCGGGCCAGTTAGCTTCTTGATAACGCCAGCGGGGACGTGTAGCGGCTATTGGAGAGGGATGTTCAAGGTTAATCACAATAGGGAAGTGATCACTTCCCCCACAGTCGGTGAGTGCCTTCCATTTGAATTTGGATGCTAAGGAACCAGATGTTAAGCTAAGGTCTATTGCGGAGGAATTGCCTGTGTGTGGACATAGTCGGGTAGGTGACCCATCGTTTAGAATGTTAAGATAGTTGGTTTGAGCGAAATCCCCGATAAAGTTTCCCCTTCTGTCGATGTTTTTGCTTCCCCATTCAGTTGAGTGGGCATTAAAATCCCCAAGAATTATGAACGGAGTTGGAATTTGTGAAATCAGGTCTTCAATACCTTTGGTATAATCTTGGAAAGGGAGGGAGGGTGAGGCATAGAGAGAAACGACAGAAATTTTGATTGGAGCTTCAATTCTTACACATAAAACATTGAGGGTGGATTGAATTGTAACTGGTGTAAATGGAAAACCGTTTTTAATTCCTAGGCCAACGCCCCTGCTGTACGGATTGGAAGGACTTTTGTTTGATAAAAACTGATAACCTTTGATTATGTTTGGGTGAATGGCATCTGGAATTAGAGTTTCTTGGAGGGCTATAGCGATTGGCGAAAATTTGGAAACTAGGAGTTGAATTTCGGGTAGACGAGTTTTGAGACCAAAGATGTTCCACTGAATGGCAAAAATGGTTGTGCTTTTATGGGTAGGACTATTGCAACTATTATGACTATTAGTGGCCATGACAAAAGATAAGAGCTAAATATGGAATACTAAATATTTGAATGCAGTGGGAAGAAAATGAGTTAAAAACACTTACCGATTGGTTGAGAGGGGGATGGGAGATGTTGTTACCTTATCTGGAACGGTCCTGGGCTTACTGGCAAAGTTGGGGATGACTGGTTTCGGAACTGGATGGCTAGGTGGAGTTCTGGTCTTTTTGTTGATAGGCGAAACCGATTCGGGAGAATCGATTCCTCTTCCGCGTTTCGGGGTGGAGGTGTTGCTGGGAGGGTCGTCGGTTGTGTCCATCGATGTGTTGCTGTTGGTATCTGTGAGTGTGGAGTCAGAATCATCGGTATCTCGGCAAATTTGGTTTTCCAGTTTTGCAATTTTGGCTTGGAGTTCCTGGTTGGTCTTGAGCAGTTCGGCGATTTGCTTTTCCAAAGTTTTAATTTGAAGGTTGTTTTCGGTTGAAGCAATGTTGTTGATACGGGCTTGGAGGTTTGATTGGGAATTGATTCGGGATTTGTATTCTTTAATGGCCTCAGAATGGGTAAGGCCGCGGTCAATTCGAATACGGATGATGCTTTGTTCTTCAAGGTACTTGGAACATGATCGGCTGGTGGTGGGATGAGGGCCAAGACAGTTGTTGCAGTGTGGTGGATTGGGGCAGTTTTTGTGGATGTCAATTCCACCACAGTTGGGACAAATTGGCTGATTAGGGCATCTGGATTTGGTATGACCAAATTTTCCACACAATAGGCATTGCATGGGACGGGGGTAGTATGGTCTAGTGGCTACTCGTAGGTAGCCAAACCAGACGTGCGTTGGTGGTACTGTACCGGAGAAGGTCAAGACTAGAGTGTTGGTTGGGGTGGTTTTTCCTTCTATTTTTCGGGTGAAACGATAAACTTTCACAACTTTCTGGTCTTGCAGCGCCTCGCAGATGTCTTCCTCTTTCAAGTCGGCGACTTCGCGGCACGATACAACACTTTGGCAGGTATTCTTAGTAGGATGAGATTCCACGAAAACGGGTGTTCCGTCAATAAGCTGGTTCATTTTGAGCAGCTTATTAACTTGCTGCTTGCTTCGGACCCGTAGTAGAAAAGTTTTACCTCCATCGGCGGGGCTCACTCCTTCGATGCGACCGGCAATTTGATCGATTGATTTCGAAATGATGAAAGGATTCGAAGTCAATTTTTGATCGTTGGCTGCTTTGAGGTTGAGGTATTGTACCTCTCCGTGTTTGTCCATAGGATCCAGCCAGCTTGGCAGGGTTCTAGAGTTCCTACTGGAAGGGCCAGCAGGATCCCCCCATGGCGAAAATGCTTCCGCCATTCGGTGTTGACACTAACGCGGTCAGAAGATGAAGAAAATTTTCACAAGATGACGAGAGAATAAAACGGGTGTCGATCTATAACAGGTGAGAGAAATTCGATTCGAATTCGAGAGCAAATCCAATGAACGTCTTAACTGTAGCACAGATGAAACTGAACTGAATGAGGCATTCCAGCCTTATATCCGTGTCTTAAAACTATCGCTCGAGAGATGGCGTACATCCCTGCTAATGTTCGAGAAAGCCCTTCGGCCGCAGCACTTCTAGAGGTCTACCGAGGAAGAAGTAAATTACCTAAAATTGTCGAGGAAAACCCAATGGTGGAGTGGCAACGAGTTTGGCGGAATATACGACACCGACATCTTTCATTGACTGAAAAATCTCAGTACTATCTTCTTGTGAATCGAAGGATACCGCATGCAGCATTGCTATTTAGACAAAATAGATCAGATAGTGAATTTTGTGTGCATTGTCCAACAGTGATCGAAGATCTTGAGCATAAATTCTCTAGTTGTAGTAAAATCGTTCATCTATGGTCTTTTATGAAACCAAAATTAGAATCAACTTTGAATAGGAGAATAGTTTACAGAGATTTTGCAATTCCTGAATTCAAGCAAACAAGAGCAACAAACAGAAAAGTAACGCTAAATATGTTTATAGTGTATATAAACTTTATATTAGAAGCTATAGTAATGATTTGACGATAGGTGCTCTTGATTTTGTGTTGCACTGTGAAAATTTGTAATATGAATGCTATGTAGAGAAGAAAATCTAAATAAATCTGTTTACAAAAAAAAAAGCATGTTTTACGGATTTACGGAAGTTTTGTAACTGAATATTCCAAATATTTCCAAATATATTCCAAAACTATATTTTTTTTAAATCGGTTGGGTGTTTCCCAGAGATATACGGAGATGGGTTCTTTCAAGATGAAATTCCATCCAAGCGTTTTCGTTCCCAGGCGTAGTGTGCAGGAAAAAGTATAGGTACACATTTTAAAAGTTTTCATTTCCAATCTAATGTGAACAAGCATTAATGCTCAAAAATTTGCCGCCGACTGTGGCTTAAAAAATAGCCTTAAAGTCTTCTAAGCCACAGGTCATGAGATCGAGTGTCGGTTACGGCATGCATAGTACTCTTTCTGTGGGCTGGTGGTGTTAGCAGTAGTCTTAAGAAGAATTAATCTCTTCAAGGGAACATGAAGTTTCACTGAAATGCTATATGTGTGTTTTCGTTTAAAAAAAAAGGTTCACAAAGGTCTTTCATAAATAAGTTGAACTATAGTGGACCCAGCTGACTCACTCGTGGAACTCTAGAAGGAACAGTGAAGTTTTGGATTTTATTTGATATTGTCTGACGAATGCAGTTCTGCCTCGGAGATATGATTCGAGCCATTTTTCAAGCCAACTTGGAAATCCCATTTTGTCCAGGTCGTCGATCAGGAGCTTGTGGGGTAGCCGAGGTTGCGTCAATGTATTTTTTGTTAATCACTAGAAATGAGCAATTTCTCTGTTTTGGTCGCATAAAATGGGTCAAATTTGCAAGTTAAAAGTTGAATTTAGTTTGATTTAGTAAAAAAAAAACATATATTTTCTCACTAAATGGATTCGGATGGTCGGGCAGTTTTTCTCGAATAATCATGTTGTTAAACATCGCACTTTGTTGAAATTAAGTACAAGTTTTCTCAAATTGCATCCTCTTGGGGTCCAAAATATAGGTTTGACATCTGCCTACAAAGGCGATACAAAAAAGAACCGTATTTTTATCACTTTTTCCTGATAACGAACAACTAACCTTTTTGTTTTCCAATTCTTACAGGAAAATGCCTCCCACCACCGGGTAGTCCAGCTGATGGGCGAAGCGGGTCTTCGCGGTCAGGTCACCATGATCTTGCGGCGACGGAAACCACTGGGCAAGGCAGCGCCACCTCCCCCGAATCCTCGCTATCCGTACAACGTGCTGGTCTCGCGGAGCGATAACGAAGGGTTCGGATTTGTCATCATCTCGTCGGCTGGGCAGTTTCACGGGTCCACCATTGGGGATCTGATTCCGGGCAGCCCAGCCGAGCGGTGCGGAGAGCTGAAGATTGGCGATCGGATAGTGGCCGTCAATTCGCTCGATATCACCGGCATGAATCACGGCGATGTGGTCAATTTGATTAAGGAATCGGGGCTGCAGGTGCAGCTGACGATAGGCTGTCCCCGGCCGGATGGTCTTGTGGCCCCGTTGATCCAGACGGCAGTTGCAGCCGCTTCCGGTGGGTTACTAGGGCATCCGCACCTGATGACCTCGGCCTCGGCGTCCAGTGTCAATGGAAGTGAAATGTACGTGAGTGGTAGCGTGGGTAGCAATGGAGGGGGAAGTAATGCGCCACCACCGTTGGTCAATCGGTACCCAACGATAATTTCCTGATTGAAAACCTCCACCAAGGTAGTTTTCCGACGTCCGTCGTCGATGTCGATCGATGAAGAGGTGGACTCTTAAAGATGGAAGATAAGAAGCGTAGGGAAGGGGAAACGTGACTGGAACCAAAGTATTTTTTGTTTATGTAATTACTATTAAGACCAATGTTATCGGCGAAGTGTGAATGGAAAGAATTATTGTGTTCTTCCGGTGACTCGTCGTGGAACAAAAACAGAAGCGCGGGACAACGGCAAACCGAACAACAAGCTCATTTGTATAATAGCATCGTGTGAATAAGAGTGTATAGAGCTGTTATAGAATATGTTTTAATTAAAAGGAGATGAATGTGATAGAGGAGCAATAACAAAAAAAATAGCTGCTATCGTTTTGACTGGGCGAGAAATAAGTCTTAAGTTTTGTACATGTTATATGGCCAGAGCATTTGCTGAAAAAATTTCCCTAGCCTAGCGCCATTCAAGAGGAAAACAAGAAACCAAGGCACAGTAATCATTACACTGCCCGGGGTTAGTGTAATACCACCATATCCGTGATTCGTACCGTAGATTGGCAAGAAATGGCCGTGGTACTGTTCTTTAATTTGATGCGGTACTCTTATACTTGTGGTGGCACGGTCTACACATGTACTTAAGATGATAATAACGCAGAACAATGGCCCGTTGAGGTGCGTTCCCATGATCGTTGTGCTGCAGATCTTACACATGTTACCTATTACAGTTTTGTTATGCACTTTTTCGAGGTGCAATTTCAAGACTTTTGTCATCTCGCTTATCAAATTTGAGGCGAAAGAATGATACAGCTTCTATCGAACCCTCAAACCTAAATGAAAGTTATGTCAAGAAAGGTTGAAAATAGGATGTTTTAATTTTTGTGTAATTTCGTGTTATTGAATTATTTGGAAAAACGACATATGAGGCGAATGATTACCAATTTTTTAAAAAGCGTAGTACGTAAGTCTGGCTTATATATTCCCTTGAAAAAAATGTGAAAAATATATTGTTAGTTATTCTTAAAGTAGTTTGCTTTTTGTATATGAAAAAAATGTTTTGTTTATATTCCCAGTCTTAAATAAACAAAGAAATTGTTTGGGTGATTCATATCATACATAGGTATGTCACAGTTTTTTTTTTTCATTCGAACACAATGGTTTTATTATATTGAATAACAGGTATACGTGGGAAAATAAATATGACGGATGAAAATAACGCAAAATACAATCCATTTGTGCTTGAAGCACAAAGCAGAAAATAAAACAAAAAGACCCAAACACCTTTGTCGCAAGTAATGAAAGTATGGACTTACCTCCTAGCTGATGTTTTTTTCGTAAAGCTACTCACCACAACAAAGTGTTAATGCTAAACTTTCAATATTTAGGCTTTGAATGTAAATCGAAGAACAGAACACGGTATTAAGCTAGCCTTGGAACGTGTAATGTGTAAAATAAGCCCAAAAAACAAGAAACCTAAAATGCCATTTGATAAAAATAACACACAAAAGTCAGAATTGTGTTGTTTGAACATGCAGTCGGAAATATTAAAATTTAAAAAAACTGTGTCTTCACATTTCGAAATGCCTTTCTCGAAAATAGTTGTTAATAGATGTTAAATTATCAAACACCCATGCCCAAAGGACTGAATTTTTTTAAACAAGTAGGATCCAGTAAATCGGTATATTATAAAATAAATACTAGTACCATTATAAACTTTATAATGAATTGAGATGAATTTTAACACTAATCTTAAAAAAAAACTCAATCTCTTTCAACATCAACATTCATCTTGCCTTACTGTAAAGCATATTTCAAAAAAAAAAATCTCAAAAAATATTGAAAACCACATCTACCTTCTAGCGAAGAACTAAGAAATTCCTTAAACACAAACGATATCTTTGAAATACTTTCTCGCCAACCTACCCCAAACAACGAAACCCGATAATCAATAATTGTATCAAATTTCGCTTAGTCAACAACAAAAAACTGGATCCCGAAAAAAGTGCCTCCTTACCCCGTATTGATAGTGTAATAAAACAAGCAAACAAACGGTTTTAAGTTAAGAACGAACTTTGTACATTGTAAATCGCGGAACACCATCAGAGTGTGTAGTGGTAATTGGTCGATGGGTCGCCCGCCGCGAGAGAAATTCGGAACGCAGCTTTGTAAACTTAGTTGTATTGTATTCGTAGAACGAAATACCTTTGAAATTAAAAAAAAAAACTGTTGTACTTTATTTTTATAAGCAAGATTGCTAGCAGAAACGGGAAACATTGCCTGTAGTTCTCGGGAGTGGAACATGAAAAAAAAAACTGCAATGAACAATAAACATACTGATACATCTCATACTTATAAATGTAGAGTCGTAGATCACCTTATAGCATTTAGCTCAATAAGCTGTACTTACTTATATTTTACTAATTAGTTTCTCGGTTTTATCTAAAGTAGTTGAACCTACCCTCTAGTTATGTTGTTGATAGCTGTTCTCGGTTAGTAAGTGACCTTCAAATGCAAATTCTACCTTCATAAGTATCAACAAATCCAACCGGAAAGTAAAAAAAAAAAAACAAAACAAAAGATGATATTAACATTACCTACTTACCTTCGTTAGAAAAATAGCGGTACCTTACCTTATTTTATATTACAATCCAATAGTGTTGATCTAGTATTTATACTGTTGAAACTCTCGAAAACCCCATGAGCAATAATAAATCAATCAAAAAGCTATGGAACATTAGAAAAAAAAAACTCTTCTTTCTTTGTTAGTGGTGGAATGTATAGAGAAAGTCCAGAGGTAGTCAAGGAAGGATATTGAAATTTCTACCCAATAAATCTTACCAGTTGTGTTAACGACCAGCGTATTTCTAGATAGCATTTTAAATTTTTTAAATATCAGGTATCAGAATGGGGGTAGGCTCATTAGCGGCACGTTACCCAAACATACAGGAAATTTGTCCCTAGTTTTTTTGCCCAAGATTTTATCATTTACCTGAGAAACCAGAGAAACCTTAATGGAGAAATAAATTCAATCTATTCAAGATGGCATAAAGCATATCCACTAGTGATTGGGGATGAATAAACAAACCGGTTTAAAATCCCAATAAAAAAATAATCAACTAGGGATTTTTAGCATTGTAGCTCTTCTCCACATTCGGTAAGGAATGATAGTACTTATGTCTTTTAAGTTAAATTTCTTAAACTCAGACTCGCGTAAGGGAGCTGTTATACTGAGGCGACAATCAGCGCGTTGATTTGCGTTGTGTCCACGCGACATACCTGCTCTCATTTACTCTCCATGGAAAAAGCGCAGGCCTGACATACTGAGCGCTTCGGAAAGCGCGACAAAGTTGATGCCAGGATGTTTTGTAGCGCGATAAGTAAGAAATTCAATGTAAATATTGTTTTTTTCTCGGTTTGAAGCAGTGATTTCGGGTTTTAAGCACAATACTTCGCAAATCCGTCGGAATTGGTGATAATAAACTAAATAATATCGAAATCGGCGAGAAAATTTTCATAAATTTTCCGGGTCATGATCTGATGAGTTTTTAATGGCTCCCGAAAGAAATGAGACGATTCCAAGCATTACATTCCAAGGCATGGCGAGCCACCGCGTCCCCCCAGTATGCTACTCTGGGTCCATGGGTGCAATCGGTCGACTCATGATACTAAGTACCCCTACGCAACAAAGTCCACCTGGGGCCTCTGGTCATAATTCCCGTCCGGACCTGTATCTTGGCCCCGCTTGGTTTGGCTCGAGGCTCTCTCGTCTTTGCCCGTCCGTGGAATCGAGAGCAGCTTATCCTGGACACGTGCCTGTCACAGCTCACGTCCGGGGCTTTACCCGAGAGTGTTTCGCGGCTTAAATACTCTTCCCCCTACGAGTTCGACTGCGAAGAAGGTCAAGTCTTATCCTCGCAGCTTCCCTCGTAGAGAGCGCGTTCTACTCCGATACTCAACTTAAGTCAACACTACTTGAGAGTTCGGAGGAGTCTGAGTCCTACACGTGGCTTAGGATGCTTGCCTCTTGACCCGCGTGTTCGAACAGAGAAAGTGTCGTCAACAATTCGCTCTGTGTTTCTGGACTTCCTGGACTAGATCCACAAAGTTAGTAGTTTCGCTAAATGGGGACCTTTTTTAACACGATGAAATGTCGGGCCCTAACTCGTCAGAAATCCTCTGACGCATCGAGTTGTGTTAGAATGAGGTATTTCCTGAAGAGAATTCGGAAACGAGTATTGCCTTGGAGCGCATTAGCGCGAATTGACCTCCCACTATTGAAGTATAGTGTGTCAAACAATTCGAGGTGGGAACAAAGGTCAGTGGCCCCAGGTCGACTGTAACAATTAAATATTATACTTGGTTTATTCTGTGCTTAAGCCAATTTGGAATAAATGTTCAAAACATTGGCCCTTATTCTGCGCCTCGAGTGACGTGACGATAGTAGAGTCACCCAAGTCACTCTATTCCAGCAGTCGGTTTAGGTGAGGAACGTCACTTCGGATGAACTTTGTGAGTTCTTACCCTATTCTCGTAGTCACCGTGGGTGAGAATCGTCGCATTCGGGTGACGATTTTAGGTGACAATTGTCGGTACCTTTTCAGGTGGTGACGGGATAGAAATTGAGCATTAAATTTATGTAAAGCGGAATGTTAGGCTCTGAATAGTTAATTACACTAAAGAATTGAAGTTTTGGAAATAATAAAACCAATTTATTAAATATGATTATGTAATTTAATAAAAAACCTTGTTACCTAAAATCCGTCATTCAAATTTGAATACTGAATGCAAACATTTAAATTTGATATCTATATATATAAAAATGAATTTCTGTCTGTCTGTCTGTCTGTCTGTCTGTCTGTCTGTCTGTCTGTCTGTCTGTCTGTCTGTTCCCTATAGACTCGGAAACTACTGAACCGATTTGCGTGAAACTTGGCAGGTGGGGGTATTGGAGGCAGGGGAAGGTTCCTATTATAGTTTGGGACCCCTCCCTCTCTCATGAAGGAGGGGAGGGCCCTCCCAAATAAAAGACATTTTTTTGCATAACTCGAGCACCAATCAAGCAAATGGTATCAAATTTGGCATGGGGTGGTATTTGGGTACGAGGAATATTTCTATGTTTATTAGGTATCCCTCCCTCCTCTCAGTGGGGCGATAGGAAGGGGGGGAGGGGGGCTACCTTACAAATTTTCATATAACTCGAAAACTGCTCAAGATATTGGAACCAAATTTGGCACGGGAAGGTATTTGAATACTAAAAATATTTCAATGATTATTTGAGACCCCTCCCTCTTTCCAGTAGAAAGGGGGAGGGGGCCTCTTTCATATTTTTTTACATAACTCAAAAACTAATAAAGCAAATGGAACCAAATTTGGCATGGGAGAGTATTTGGATACGAAAAATATTTCTATGATTATTTGAGACTCATCCCTTTTTCCTGTAGAGAAATAAAGGGGGGAGGGACCTCTTTTATAATTTTTTACACAACTCAAAAACTAATTAAGCAAATGGAACCAAATGTGGCATGGGCGGGTATTTGGGAACGCGACATGTTCTAATGATTGTTTGAGACCCCTTCCTTCTACCAGCGGGGAGAAAGGAAAGAGGGAGGGGAGTTTTATACAATTTTTACAGCATAACTCAAAAACTACAACAGCAAACGGAACCAAATTTGGCATGGAACGATATTTGGGTACGAGAAATGCTTCTATGAATATTTGGTATCCCTCACTACTTCAAAGAGGTGGCTGAAAAGGGAGAGGAAAGGTCTCCCTTACAATTTTCAATATAACTGGAGAGTTGATCGAGCAAATTGAACCATATTTGGCATATGAGGGTATTTGGATACGGAAAATGTTTCTATCATAAATTGAAGTCCCATCTTTTTTAAGCGGAAAGATATAAAGAGGGAAAGGGGAGTTTCCATATAATTTTTTTTTTGCATAACTCGAGAATTTATCGAGCAAATGAAACCAAATTTGGCATCAAAAAGTATTTGAGTACGAAAAATACTTTTTCTATGTGAAACAATTCCTTTCTTGCCGTAGGATGAAAGAATTGGGAATGTAGGAAAGGAAGAGGAGGCTTACATTCAACTTTTTTTTTACAAAATCCGAGAAATGGACAAACCTTAACATGGAAAATCATTTTGGTATGATTCTATGATTATCCGACACACCATCCTCCTTTCAGTGAGTAGGTTGTTCTCAATTTATGCTAACGAAGCCAACAAATGGGAACAAATGTAGCATGGAAATGTACTTCGTTACGAGATATGTTTCTACGATTGTTATAGATCCTTACGCTTTACAGTGTAGAGAAGGAAAGAAAGGAGGAGGCTCCATATAAATTTTGTTATAAAGCTTAAAAACTTATCAACCAATAGAACTATATTTGATATAAGAGGATTTTTGGGAACGAAAAAATGAGGTATGATTATTAAAATCACGACCTCCATTCAGCATGGGGTGAAGGTAAGGACAGGGGAGGGACTATCTTATCAGTTTTTCAGCATAAATCCTGAACATATCAAGAAAAAATAACCGTATTGTATAAGTTAGATTGTTTGCGCACGATTAATTTGAGACCCTCCAGACAGATTCAAATTATCAGATCTTTAACACAAATATAGAGCAAGATTCAGAATATTTGTTTAAGTTATCTTTGTGTTGCAATTCGAACCTCCATCTGCAGCTCTCATTTTATAGCGGTTGCTTATAAATTATGTTTTAATTTGATTAAAATAATGCCAATAAAACAATAAAAATTTGATTAATTTTTGATAATATCACTTGATTTTGAAAGGTGTAGCAAAGCACACCGGGTCAGCTAGTCCTAATATAAATGCAAAATTTAGTTTGTTGGAATTAGTTTTCTGATTGTAAATGTGGTAGAAAATAATAATCTTTTATTTTATTTGCACTTTTTGTCACATTCTAAAACTTTAATTAATTTTTAAAGATATAAATTCAGATGCTGCCGTCTTTGAACACAAAAGACAGTTCGCTCCCCCGGGATGTATTCCTGGTTTGGTTCCTTGACACTTGCTCCACCGGGTACACTTTTTCCATCTTTTTTTAAATTTCACTTCAGAACAAATGGAATTTCACCCTACTATCAGCAGCACTTATACTGAAAACGAAAAATACTTATCTAATCTTGAATGGTCAAAATTTACGAAAACCATTCTGATCGAACAGTTTCATGTACAAAACACAAACTTTATATTTTACATACCTGATAAATGTTTGAAAAAAAGGAAAATGCCGTCGGCATCTGCTGTTGTTTTTTTTCGGCACTATGACCCAGATCCAACCCCAGTTTTGATGAGCGAAATTTCAACTTACGTCGCATAAATCGTCCGTTTATCGTCCTTGAGCAGCTTGCTGTGACCGTAAAATCCGATGATGGCCATTTTCGAACCGAAATTCCAACCAGTTATACAAAAACTTAATTCGAAAAATCCGAAGCGAGAGCAAAATCAAAACAGCACCAACCCGAATTCTGCCATTTTGACAGATGTGTTCATTCGGTCGCTCACATAGAATGAACCTCTGTCACTTTACCCGGATCGACTCCT
The DNA here is from genome assembly GCF_029784155.1 of Uranotaenia lowii. Classification (NCBI taxonomy): domain Eukaryota; kingdom Metazoa; phylum Arthropoda; class Insecta; order Diptera; family Culicidae; genus Uranotaenia; species Uranotaenia lowii. The sequence continues at coordinate 370,975,053 of NC_073692.1, read as the reverse complement.
GGAATAAGGTGACAAATCTCACGGTGACTCCGAGGTGAGGTGACAATCATCACGTCACGCGCGGCGCAGAATAAGGGCCATTGCAAATCATAATCGACGCAAATTACTCTCAGTGCAGTAAATTGGGTAAACGAGAACCCAAATACAGTTGGGTAAACAAATTCCGAAACACAGTGTACCCATATTGCCAACATCGAGAATACAAAAAACAAAGCCAGACGCTAGCGATCGAAAAAACCGCAAAGTTCCGGGAGCGTTGGCAACCGTGCGGGTCAGAAAAAGTTACGCCGCGAACGATTTTGCCCTGCGGTCGGAAAAAAACGGCAGAAAAAACCGAGGAAGGTGCAGGATTTAACAAACGGCAGTTCTGGTGAGTGCTGAAAGAATTTTAACCCGCAAATTTGCACGCAAAGTACGAAAACAACAAAAAATTGATTTCACGTTTCCTTCACGTCATTAGCGGTCAGGCAATCGTGGCCACGCGCCAGTGCGAAACAAAAAGAAAAGAGGCCGGAATCAGGAAAACAGCAAAAGAGCCCCAAAGTAGGGTAAGAGAAAGACGCTCCGGATTTTGCTGAGCCTTAGGGCTCTTTTTCCTTGTTCTCTTTTTCTTTTTCCTTCTCGACTAGCGTTCTGGCAAAGGGCACGGTGAACGGACGAAACCTGGATCCAGACAGAAGAATATTCCACATCCGGGGGAAATCTCTCCGGAAGCGGCTGGAACCGGAGGTCCGGTCACACAGGAGTCATCGTTCTCTGGCCGAAAGCTTGTGTGCATCGAGGAGATCCGTCGACAGAGCGCTTGGCACCCGCTGGGTGGAGTGCTGAATCGACCTCAGGCAGGCAGCGGGAGCAGTTCCGTTCCGGAAGAATCGACATCGTGTGGGAGAGGCCAGTGCTGATCGTCACGACATCTGGTGGCCAGAATCCACAACGTTCATCGGGTGAGGCAATCGCGACACCTGGTGGCGGGTTTCGAGACTCGCTGCTATTCAAGCGGCAACAGCGATAGACGTTCGCTTACTCCGTGAGCCACCGGGGTGTGTTAGCCGGTTCCTGGAAGCGCATTTCCTGGTGGCGAACGTGATGTTTGGTCCGAGGATGACAGCAGGGCAGCAGGAGATCAACGCACAGAAAGACTCCGGGTCAGCGAGCCATCCACCGAGTGCGACAAGAGGCAGTTTTTGCACGTAAAGGTGCATTTACAGTTCTTTCGAACGTGAAAATGAAAAAACTTATATTCTTCGAAAACTCGACTTAGCTGCATTTCATGGCTGCGAAACTAGGTGGAATAGATGCGGAATGGTTTAACGATTATTTTTGAACTGATTTCCTTGTTCAAAACCCTTTAACATTAATTTTATTTCAATTCCCCCGATTTTCACTGCGGAATTTTTTTTCCGCGTTCACTGACATTCCGCTCGAAGTGTAAACGCACTGAGCGAACGTGAAAACGGAAAACGAACAAGAGTGGTGAATATAAATTCCGCGTTCATTTTCACGTCCGAATGGCAATGTGCATTCTGAAAAAAAATTTCACCGATGACGGAAAAATTTTTGCTTCATAAAAAATTAGTTTTTTAATTTGTAAGAACATTTGAAGGCAATTAAAGGCTTAAAATACTACGAGTTTGAAATGAAACGCAAATGATTTTTTTAAACTTCAAAACCCGCTTGGGCATCATTTAATTGCACCTGTTGGAACAGTTTCTCGGCGAATAAATGTACCTGTTGGAAGAGCTTCTCAACGAACAAATGTAAATGAAGATCATCGAATGGCCAGATTCCATTGAAGTAAAAAAATAGATTCCGCTTTGTTCAAAATGTGTGCTTCAGAAAAGGTATCGAGATAATTATAAAAATTTATGAAATCATTCAAAAATAATGTGTTTTAAAGAGAACTGAAAAGCAGAAAAATTAACAAACAAAAGAGTACTGATGCATTTTAATTAAATAAAAACCTTTTCAATTGTTTCACTAATTAAAAGTAATTTTAAAATTTTTGTTTGTCAATTTTTAATCAAGAACAAAAAATTACTATTTTCGCCCGAATACGAAAATATTGTAACATAACGGTTCATGTAGTAGTAAGAAAACGTTAAGAAACAGTGTAAAAAAACTTTTAGAAAATGATATCCGAAATCATAAAAAACATTGCACTTATCTTGAATTCCAAAACGACGGTCTGTTGAATATGGCGTTAAGTTATGTTACTGTTTAAAACTGTTAAAACAATTGTATGGGGAGACTGTTCTGCAAACAGTTGAGATAACATACGAAAACCGCTCACAGAAAACGTATTCCGGACATCAAACTGTTTTAGTTACAGTTATTCTTAATGTTCTCTTGTAACTGAACATTTAGAGTAAAAGTTGTATAACGATCCGATATGACGCTTTCCAACGTTTTGCGTATCGTATTCTGAATCGTACGGGAATGTAGCACGCACACACACAAAGAAAATTTTCTTATTCGTGAAAAATAAAAATAAAAATAAACATTTTCAGATTTTATTAAATTTATATTTATTATACATTTTATTCACATCAATTATGTAACAATACATTTATTACACTAATAATAATCATAATTACCACAACTATCTTGCACCCAACACCGGATTTACGAGTTGAAACTGTGATCCATTGGAAAACAAATCCTCCTGAAACGGCGACCGCTCCACACCCTTCCGACTGAAGGATTGAATTTGTTTTCACCAGGTCTCATTTCCGACACACGGGCGGAACGTTGGGGCCGCTGCTGGATCCAAAATCCTGACTCCTTTTAGCGTGACGCATTGCTCCGCCAGCAAAAATGTTGCTGAAAAAAAATAATACCTTTTTCATCTATGTTATTGCTAATGCTTATAATTGAGTTTACCTGCTGCAAACGTCGCTCGAAAGAGTTCCTGTAAATATGTCCTTTAAATCCGAATGCCGCTGCCGATTGTCGTCCGGCTAACCACAATCGGAGAAGAATTATTGGTGCTGGTACCGGTACGGGAGTTTGATTTGGAACGCGGAAAACGAAGACTTGTTTTTTTTGTGTTGACGGCAGTGATGTCAACTAGACTGTTTTTCAAAATTGTACCAGTATGGAATAAAAATGTGAAAATTAAAAACGGAGATTAATTTTTATTTGATCTCTGTTGTCGTCTCATGAGATGATTGAAAATGCACGAAAATATCAAAACAGATGAATATTCGTTCGGTCAAATGGTTAAAATACAATATTTGTGAATGTAGCATAATAAATGAGTAACAAAAAAAGATTTTTTATAATGGATGCGACATGTTAAACTCAACTCAAGGCTCAACAACATGAGTAGAATTTAGAATAGAATATCAAAAGATAATTTTGTCGGTATTTAAAAAACTTGAAATTACATTTTGAATCCAACATTGTATCACCATCAACTATATTTTTTGTAACTTGTTTATTTGAAATGGCTCATAACTATATTTTTTGTCCATAACAAATAATGATATATCAAAAATCTATAGATTTTTCCTATAATGAACAAGTAACAATAATTATAACAATTTTTTTGATGCATGATCAGATAATAGATTGTTGCATTAAAGATTAAAAGTAACAAATCCTAAAACGGCGGGCCATTGTAGAGATAACAAAAATGTATTAATTTTATCTAACTGTTTGGAACAAATAAAATTAAAAAAAAAATCAATAAATAAATACATTTAAAATACATAAATTTTCACAAATCAGTGCTAAGTTTTTTTTTTAACCATCTGGCATCTCTGACCCGCGTTTCCGTCGTTTTTGGCGTGAGTTTGACATATGACATGAACGCTATGCGTTAAGGTTCGAGAGCAGTTTTACGATTATTTTTTAAATTGAAGTAAATCGTTTAAACCTTCATTCACTTTTTCAGATACCGTCACTTATTCACATGGACGTTCATATTTCGTTCTTATCGTTGTCGAAGTAAAGTTTAAAATAATCGCTACGTTTACCGAAACAATCACTATTGCTAGAGCCGTAGATGTATCGTATTGATTATTTAAGATATAGTTTTTTTGTATGCGGGCGGCTAGTTATATTCATAACGTCCTTTCATTAAGTTTTTCAAAAGAAACGATCGATAAATACTTTTTAGGAGTACTTTAAATTCATAAAATTTAATTTAAATTCATTGTATTCAAAGATAAGAACTTTGGGATTATTTTATTAAATCAATCGTTTTCAAAGCTGAATATCTTTTGAAGAAGAACAATATGTTCTTTTGAGAAATTTGAATTTAAATTTGAGCATTGATTCGACAAGTATCGATTAAAACATTGGTTGAATGATCTGTCATTTACCGATCGAAACCAATTTCTACCTGCAGTTGAACAAACCTCTTACTAATTTTGAAGATTTGACCGATTTGACATTTCACTGCGGAATATTTTTCACTGTGGTGAGTTCACGTTCACGTTCGAGTTCGAGTTCACAAGAACTGTAAACCGGGCTTAAGTCGGAAGTCATAAATTGTCATTTGTTTACCCACCCACAATTATTTCGACCATGGGCCATTGGAGCCAAAAATAAAATGATTTGCTAAAGTCAATGTTATAAAATGAACATTAAAATCTTATGTTTTCGTGATATCATTCGGAAATCACCACAAGTTCCCCTGTTGGCTAAATTAAATGAGCTAGCCGGAGCCTGGCAAAGAGGAAGAAACAACTCTCTTCTTCTTCTTTCAGCCAATTGTTTCTTCTTACACGACTTTATGGCGTAGGGAGTACAGTGTTCCTTAGCATTGTATCATGAGTCGTCCAATTACACCCATGGACCCAGAGTAGCAAACTGGGGAGACGCAGTGGCTCGCCGTGCTTTGGGATGCGTAAAAGCTCTCACTCATCTCCTGTTACAAGCTTGAGGGAACCGAATTCAAAAGGCATAGCATACGCCAAGCCTCTCTGTTCGCTCCTGGTTCGAATGCCCGAGGATTTTGCTATTGCTATTATTACACAGCAACCGTGCGCAGACAGGTAGCTCGTTTTTCGTTTCTATTTCTTCCCCCCTCTTTGCCCCCTACGTTGCGCGAGCCTGTACAATGCGATAAGTTCGGTTGTTGTTGTTGTTCCCTCAACCTTTGCGACCAGCTTGAAGCTGTTATTCTCGACACCAGCTGTCGGCCTGAGTCATTCAAATTCAATAACGTAAATGAGTATGTGTGCCTCGTCCTCTTCATGCATCGTGTAGCAACCGAATGTTGAGAGAGTTCGTTCGGGGCATCAAACGGATAGCAAAAATTATCCATTACAAGATTCGGAACTCTTGCGGGAATCGACGGACAAAATCCGAAAGCGCCACCATCAAATGCTGCGGCAGAAATGCAACTATTTAGTAAAACACGCTAAGGAAAAAAACCCAATTTATATTACACGGTCGGAAATAACTAGCAGTTTGAGGGTTCATTTGCACAACAAACACAATGAGGTCTTTCTCTACGTGGTCTTGGTTCTCCAGAATTAGCACGGTTTTTCGGTATCAGAGTCGTCATTCGCTATTCAAAGCTCTTTTTTTCCTTGGGGACCGTTCAGATACCACGCGGATAGAAAAATGAGATTTTAGAGTTCCTCCTCCCCCTGCGTTTACAAGCGTGGACGTTTGGCAAACCCCTATCCCGTCAGGACATCCGGTGACGTGGACAAGTTTGAGTTTTTTTTTTCTAAATCTAATTTGACAGTTAGAAAACACTACTTTCTGTTTTATTGTTAAAGAAATGGCTGCTTTTGAAAAAAAAAACGAAATAGCATTTCTTGATATGAAATCATTTTAAAAATTTTAAATTTCTAAACCACTTGCTTTCAAGTGGCTACTAGGGTAACGGACTTATATTGGACCAGGGGACCTATCATGGACCACCTTGATTAGCTCTCTTATGGATCAAGTAATAATGAAAAAAATAGTGCATTACATCACGCAGAGAAAACTTGGATTTTGATACAAAACAAAACTGACTTTGAATCAAAAAATTCTTTTTTTGGAATCAAACTCCTGTTTTCTTTGAATCAATGAATTATGGTTTTGATTCAAATGAATAATTTTTGAAAGAAAGAATAAATTTTTTGAATCGAATAATTTTGGGCTTTGATTTTAAAGAAATTCTTTGATTTAAAAGACATTTGTTCAATTGCATATTTCTTTTGAAACAAAGTAAATTTTCTTTTAACCAAAGAAAAATGCTTTCGAAGGAAAGGAATAATTTCTTTAAATAAAAACTTCGAACTTAGAGTTATTTTGGATTGAGCAAGAAGAATAAAATATAAAAATAGAATTGAGTTTGGCCGGTTGTGTTAAAAATCTAAACCAGTTAATCAGAGTTAGCTAAGGAGAATTCAGGATGAAAAATGGTAAGTGTTTCCGTTAATAAAAAAGGGAATATTTAAGAATTTCTATAAGCGCTTGCATTGTTACAGGACCACTGCTGATTCCACCCTAAATTCAGCGGTTAGTTTATCTTCGGCCCGATCTTCAGCGGCAACTACCAGTCGGATGGCGAGGAAAGCCAGCAACGAGACTTGCTTCCGGAAGTCAGCTCACGAAGAAATGCCTCTACGCCAGACTGGTGTCACCGAAATTTAGGATCGGATCATTCAATTATTTGCATAGTGAACAAGTGTTTTTCTTAAGTTCGTGAATAAAAAAGAAATAAAAAATTTTTTTTTTCTTTTTATTATTTAAAATTCCTAATAGGAACTTCGGAACAACTGAAAATATTTCTTCCAATTGGAATTAATGAGAAAGAGTTCAATGAATAAATGCTTTTAAATCTAAATCTTTGTTACATTGAAGCAAACGAAAACGACTTTGTATCGAATGAAACTGTTTTTTGTTTCAAAGGATTAGAATTTTGATTCAAAGATTTTTCAAAAGAAAAATTTTTTGAAACAAAGAAAAATTCATTTGAACCAAAGGAATTTTTATTTATCCCAAAATCAAAGGAAAAAATCCTTTGTTTTTGCGGCACTTTCCTTTGAAATAAAAAATCTTTTCGCTGCGTGATTGAGGGCCCGGGCTTCAACAATATTTGCTAAAAATTTCATGATTATTTGTTTTATAAGAGAGCTAGACAAGGTGTTCCAAAATTGGTCTTCTAGTCCAAAATAAGGCTGTTACCCTAGTTGTTTAAACTTAAACTGGAAAAATTTGCAATTTTAAAATTTTGAATTAAACATCTTAATAAAACTCTATAAAATTTATCTTCATCTGAATGAATTAGACTAAATTAAATTAAGACCTTGGTAAAATCATCTGTATTATAACATAAATCAGGATCCCAATCAAAATAAATACTTGGCCAAGTCATCAAAACCATCAATCGCAATATTTTCAGCACTGTTCTGTGGAATTAGGAATCAATAATCAGGCTCAACGAGATATGCAATACAAATAAGTTATCTGTTTTAAATGAAGATTATTATTTTTAATTGAGGAATCTGAATGCGCAAAAACGAGTCAGGTTCTCAATTAAATTGAGTCAATGGAATAGCTTTTCTCCAAAAAATGGTGAAAGTATGTCAGACTGCATTTTGCAAATGTATTCCAAATTTGAGCAAAAGCAAATTAGAGTGCATTTGAACCCCCCGGAACGAGGGGTACATGTGAAAAGTTCAATTATCGAGAAATGTTGACCTTTTCTGTCAGTAGATGGTGTTAAGGGTTGTTAAAGGATTGTCTGTAGGCATTTATATGAAAAATTTCAAGAGCTAGGTATCTTGGAATATATTATTTTTGCGGATAGTGTCTCTCGGAACGGATCCTCCTTATGGGGGGAGGTTTGAATGAATGTATATGTATCGTCTCCTGTATTATTATGCGAGGCCACAGAGCGTGTTTTTTTGATTCCTCTGATGAGAAAATGTATGAAGAATGAGGATTTCAATCACTGCGAAAGAGTCACCATACACCGGTCGCGGACTGGTGCTGGTCCCAACTACTCTGCACGGCAGTCATAATCCTGGTGAACCCATCGCTGACCATCGCTGTCGTGTCTGGCGGCAAACATGTTAGCGCTTACCCCTTCGAACCTGGGACAGTTGAACACTACGTGCTCTGGTGTCTCGATTGTGTCACCGCAGGTTGGGCAGAATGGCGAGGCCACGTGTCCAATCCCGTGGTGGTACTGCATGAAGCACCTGTGACCAGTCAAGATCTGTGTCATGCAGAAACCCACCTCTCCATGTCTCCGATCCATCCAAAGTCCGACGTTAGGGATCAAGCGATGGTGCTGCCAGCTGGACATCGATGCCTCTCTGGCATGTTTCCGCACATGTGCTCGTAGCAGAAGATATCTTCCTCCAGCAAGACCGAGATGGGCATGATCCCCGCCACAATATCAGCAGCTACCGAGGACACCGTTCGGTATGCGCTGATTACTCGCACGTTCATCAGCCGCTGCACACTGAAGAGCTTTTGCAGGTTACACTGCCTGCTCAAGGCTGCCGCTCCGTACTGTAAAATGGACGAGGTCACATTCGCCAGGAGTCCCCCTTCTGCTGCAGCGCATCGCCGAGTTATTCGACATGGCCCGTGAGAGGGCTGCTGTCGCCATTGCCGCTCTTTTACAGGCGTAATCCACCTTCTCAATCGCTACTGTGGCGAGTATCTTGACCTCTCCGGTTGACGGGCCCAATGCCAGGAGAACCACGTCGACGGCGAATCCCAAAAGTCTAAATGATGAAGTGATGAACCGGGATGTCCGCGTATAGGTCTCAAACATACCCTCGGGTATGCTGTAGCGTGGTGGTCCTTCGATATACGGGTGAGTGTGGGTAAAGAATTCAGGATAGGGGGGTTTAAATTGACTGCGATACTGGACGTTCAATGTTGCTACGGGAGTGGGTTGAAGTTTACCTGGAAATTCTTGGGAATCTATGGCACTTCCGGATTTCATACGCTTCACCAGTGGGTACATTTTGTGCTGTCGCCTTAGGCCGATGACATAGTGAATACGATGCGATGCGATGCGGTGAATGCGGTGAACCACATTTGATGAAAATGTATGTGAATCGCTTAAACCTGACATACTCAACGCGGCGAAGCAGATGTCAATTTGTTCCGCCGCTCGAGTTCGCGTAGGCTGCGTCCGTAAATTTTCCGCCAATTCGCATCGCATCGCACTCACTATGTCATCGGCCTTAGGCTTTCAGTGATAAAATGGCCGATTATTAATCCCATATATGCTATAGATGCAGTGGTTTTTTCACCACCCCTCCCCCCCCCCCCCCCTGACCAACATTTCGCCCCACATCTTCGCCTTGCCTCTTATCGCACATTTTCGCCTCGTCTCCTCGCTCTGGTGAAACGCTGCAATCTGGTGGTGGGGATTTCGTACTCTGACCACGAGGTTTACGCGTAGGGGTTTTGGGTTGGGGAAACTTGACTTGACGATTTTGACTCTGAATGAAGAAAAACAGATAGGGCGGCCAATTTTTATCCTCATTATAACATGTAGGTCCTACTACCAAAATTTATAGTTCACAGGTTAACGAACAGTTTGTTGACGAATATCCTCTTGATCTTGTTTCGAATACGCTGTTCCGGAAGCACATTTCATTAACCTTAATAGGACGCAGCTTGTTTTGTTGAGCTGATAAGGCGAGCTTGTACACACTAGCGTGCTAGCAGTCTATGCTTATTCCAAATGAGCTTGCTCACTAGCACGTCGAAATTTGGAATTATTTTAACTAAATCGTCCTTAAAATCGAAAAACCGTTAGGAACAATAATTATTTATTTGCTACTCAGCAAGCAGTGATACACAGTTGAATGAAAACGCCAATGTATTTTAACACAATTTATTTGTCGCTCTCGAGAAAGCTGTCACCATGAGCAGCGCATACATAATAAAACTTATGAGCCATATCTGCACGGCATGTGCCTTCCCGAGAACTTCAAAATCTAGGGTTTTGTGTTACGACAATAAACTTCTTAACAATAACATAGGGTAAGTTATGTGTTCCAATCTATTCATAAAAGCTTGCTGCAGGGAGAAAAAAAAAAAACTTCAACCATCTACCGAAAATTACAGAACACAGTTTTTTTTTGTCGGGACTGATTTCGCTGCTTCAAGCCCGCTAGACGCCCATCTTCTTCTTCAGATCCTCGTCCTGGGAGGACATCGCTGTCAGCTTCTTGCCTATCCGCTCGTGTATCTCCAGATATTTCGCAACGCACCGGTCCAAACAGACGGATTCGCCTTTGCCTAATATTTAAAGATGAATACTATTAGATAAGTTTATAAATTGAAAATCATGCTCCTAAACCAATCACCTAATTCAGCATCGGCGTATTTGGGTGGGATGCACTTCTTATGGCATGCCTGAGTCATCCTGTTGTACAAATCCGACATCATCTCTATCTCCATGTCCTGCATAAGTTGCAGTTTAGCCTGCTGGGCTGCATCCAACTGTGGCATAGTCATCTTGGTCTCCTAAATGGGTAACGTCAATCTTATACGAATGGGTGTCCTTTTAACTTGTGTTATGTTTCTCTCTGTATCGATTTAACCGTAACCGTAATTACGGTGGTGTTCCAACGTTGTTGGTCAAACTACTAGCTTAAGCTCCGAAACGCCGGGATGTTTCCACAGTGTACTCGCCTTCGTTGGATTTTCGCATGCGTTCACGAATTTTCATATTCTCATAGCGGTTTTGATCGACGGAACGCTTGGACAGGACGAATCCCGAAATGCCCACAACCGTAATGAGAGCCCTGCAGGGAATTATTTGAGAAAATATTGAATTATCGCGTTCTTCTGTTTTTTTTTTCAGTGCCACCCCCACATTTTGAGAAAACTTTCACGATTCTACTTACCAACCAATTCCGATTTTCTGCAAATGGTTCAATCGCATAATCAGAGATGCGGAAAAGAAAATTCAACTAATAAGAAACAAATCCTGACGACAGTTTTCGTGATAATTGTACAACTTTAATCAGAAATTCAAAAACATGAGCGCTCCTTCCATCAAACTCTTACGAAACGACCACACGCTCGCGGATTGTGAAAGAATAATGATGCTCGTTTTTATCAGGGCGAAAACGAAAATTATTTTTATTTTTTTTTTGTTTTTTGAAATTATGGATTTTTTATTAGAATTATTTAATTTTGGACGAAAAAAAGCATTTTTTTTTGAATTTATATTTATAATATGGAGCCTTTCCATTTCTTTTTTAATTTAATTTTCAATGATTTTTTTATACGCCCCATACGAAAATTGTGTCTGAATATATTTTGACAGAACAAGACCAACATTTGAAATACACGCTAACTTTTGGCTACCCCTTAAAGGCGTAAATTTGACCCGTTATTGAGAACCTCCACGATCTGCAGGGATGCCAGGTGTTGAGGAGTAAAAATCTGGGCAATTTCGAAAAAAAGTCTGTGTTTGTCTGTGCACAGGGAAGATCACAAATTTGATACTAAATAAGACATTTGACGGTGCGTGTGAGCCGGGGGGGGGGTGGTTTCCTGTGGTATTCAGGTTATTATCGCGCTAAGATAGCCGCCGGCCGTGGCCTAGAGGATAGCGTTCCAGTCTTCTAAGCCAGAGTCCATGAGATCGAATCCCGATCACGGCACACATAGTACTCTTTCTATGGACTGGTGGTTTTAGCATTTGTAAGATGCTAGCCATAATATCCTTGAAAGATGTACGCCTTAGAGTTAAGTAAATTAGATCTCTTCAAAGAAACATGAAGTTTCACTGAGATCCTATATGTGTGTGTTCGTTTTTAAGAACACTGTTTCCTACCACGTATCATGTTCATCTTATTAAAAAAAGAATTGGTAATGAATGCATGGTGAAATACCAATGAATACAAGCGAGATTTCAGTCTAATCTGGCACTTACGGATCAAATCCGATGCATAAATCTTGGTTTCATCACTCAATTTTAAAAACCTGTAAAATCTGGGCACTCTCAGCAAAAATCTGGGCAAAATCTGTGTCTGACCAATATCTGGACGAAGGGTCAAAAGTCTTGGTTTTACAGACAAATCTGGGCACCTGGCAACCCAGACGATCTGTCAAATAACGGGTCATTTTATCGGATCAATATTACCCCTTATTTCGAAAAGCTCGATTCCCTTCGAAAGGGGTTGTTTTTGAAGTTGTCAGATTCAAAGCGTCATTTTTTGTACGGTGAATCATGAAGATAGAGAGATTGCATATGGTAAGTTTTTAAGTAATAAATTATGTTCTTTGAAATTAATCAGATATATTTTCATACAGATCAGGCCACCCGCAGTGCGCAATCCCAGGCAAGCCCCCAAATACAAAGAAAAACACGGAGGAATCGATTTGAAGCCATAATCGTCGTTGAGTTAATATTTACTGGTAAGTTGTGATATTTTTCTTGTTATATCAAATTTAATCTTCAATCTTGTTTCAGGATGCACGCCAAGAAACCAGGGACGCCTAATACGCTAGATGAACGATAAAACAAATACTAAAATCGTGAAGGAAACAATCTTTTCATTTTTAAGAAAAAACCCCTTGCACAATAAACAAAATGAAGCAAATAACATTTTGATTTAATTTATTTCTCAGCAAACGAATTTTTAATAAGAAAATCCTCCACCAAGCGCAAGCATTTTAAATAAAGGGTAATTTTAATCCGAGCGTTTGAAATAAGGGGTAGTTTTAATCCGCTACAAGCGTTATCAAGCTGAGTACCCCTTAAAGGGTAAAGGGACTTTATCCGTAAGAAGGAGTTCTCCCAGTCTTATTGAATAACGGGTCAAAAGTATTCGTTAAGGGGTAGCCAAAAGTTAGCGTGTAGATATCAAAATCGCATTTATATACTGTGGTGCAGTGCTGCGAAATGAACAGATTTTTAACAAAAGTCGGGTGAGTCCTGAACCTATGCCTGAACTTGATCGACATTATGATCGCATTTAATGTTACGATAATTTCTACAAATTTTGTGTGACGCTTAAAGCTATACTGAGAAAAAACGGAAATCGAAGGTTCATTTATTATGTTTTATGGCTAAAAATATGGTGACTGGCCATTCAATTCGTAGACGACTTTGATATTCGTTCGATGACATTGAACTAGACGTTGGTCAGGATCGGACGAAATTGATTGAAAATTACTAGCCATAAAAGTCGGTATTTGTATCTTTTTTCTTTTAAAGTGTAGGGGATTCAATCGAAGAACCAGGCACGTTTGCCTTAAAACGCAATAAAGAACGCGGCGTTGGTTTAATAGATTTTTATTATGACTGTCTCGTTTGGCGGTTAACAAAAGAATGATGATAGTGAGGTTCCTTGTACAAACACATTCGTAGCGGCAATGTCAAACGGTATCAAGGTGGTACAAAATTTAAATTGCCTATGTATACTGCTACAGCTCGACCTTTCCTGGCTCTTCTATTGCCCTCAATAGGCTAAACATTGTATACATTACTAGTCCTGTAATAAAAGGCATTATTTTGATCGGCTGTAATTTAGATTTCTATTTGTGATTGCTTATACATTTTCATATTTTCAGGGGCAAATATACCTATGAAAGGACGATTCGTTACCTGAAAGCCTTCAACATCAGTTAAAACATACCTGTCGTGATCTAGGACTTTTTGCACAACATAAGGGCCACGATACTTGGGTTTCAATTTAGGATTTTCACCGACAACGTTAGTACTTCTTATCACTACCAGATCTCCCTCTCGATAGACAGTTTTCACTAAAACCTTCTTGTCATAGTTTTTCTTATTATACTCTTGTAGTTGTTTCACGTTTTTCGAAGCACTTTCACGAATCTTCGGTAAGTCTCTAACCTCGGAATTGTTCAATTCTTCCATGTACTCCAAGAAGCGATCTTCAACTGACAGTTTCTGCGATTCGCCGAACAACACCTTGGACGGAGTATCCCCTATAGATCTGTTCCAGCTATTATTCAATAGATGTTCCGCTTTGTAGAGCACGTTGTCCCATTGCATTTTGGTGTCTTCAGTTAATTTAGCAAGCAATGGTACTAGTGTACGATTATAGCGTTCTATTTGCCCATTCGATTTCGGGGATGCTGTCGCCACTAATATGTGGTTAAAATTGTGATCCTTTGCAAATGACTCGAATTCTTTCGACGTGAAAGACGAACCGCGATCAGAAACGAGTATCTTAGGTACAGAATATGAAAAGAAGTAAGATTTTAAACTTTTCATGACCTCCTTAGAGTTGGTAGTTTTTACAGCGTACAGTTTGACAAATTTAGTGCAACCGTCACACACTGCGAAGATATGTACATTTTTGCCTTTAGTTTTTTCTAGTGGACCTAGATGATCAACATGGATTATCTGAAACGGTTTATCTGGTTTCTCGTACAAATGCAACAACCCGTCCAACTTTCTGTGCTTTGGATTGTAGTTGATGCAGGTTACACATTCATTAATGTGTTTTGAAAGTTTTTCGGAGAGTTTAGGTACGTAGAAATTTCGCTTTATCATTTTGGCTACTTTGTCTATGCCAAAATGACCCAATTCGTTATGGTATCTGTATATAACCGATTGTTCCATACAACGTGGCACATAAAACTGTTTTCGGTTTCCGTCAATTTTATACACTATTTTATCCACTATCTCGAATTCGGAATTTCGACCTTCGGAAATGGCTTTTTTTATTTTTTGGATTCCTTCGTCTCTCAGTTGATTCACGTAGAGCGCACTCTCCTGCACATCAAAACCAGAATAATTAATGTCTTCGACATTGTATAATCTAGATAGAGCGTCAACGTGTTTCATCCTATCGCCTGATCGGTGAACTATGTCGAAGTCAAATTGGTCTATGTAGATTGACCATCGAGCGATTTTTGGGTTGAGTTCTTTTTTATTTAGTGTCAATTGTAAAGCACTGCAGTCGGTAACAATTTGAAAGCGCAAACCGAAAAGATAATTACGAAATCTTTGTAGGCTGTAGACTATAGCAAGCGTTTCTAATTCAAACGAGTGAAGCTTGCTTTCAGTTGGACTTGCTCTTTTACTGAAAAACATTATTGGGTGAAAGCTGCTGGATTCTGACGACCGTTGCATGAGTATAGCTCCGAACCCGTTAGATGACGCATCGGTGTGTAGTTGTGTCTCGGCATAGGGACAGTAAATACCAAGAACAGGCTTGCTTACCAAAATAGCTTGCAATTTGTTGAATGCAGCTTCATGATCGCGAGTAAACTCGAAAGGGACATCTTTCTTGAGAAGATCGTATAGAGGGGATGCGATCTTTGAAAATCCAGGGATAAATTTTCGAAAGTAGCTCGCTAGGCCCACAAACTGCTGTAGACTCTTTGTTGAGTTAGGGGTCGGTATGGATCGCACTGCCTCCACATGTTTATGTGAAGGTTGAAGCTTATTGAAAGAGACCTGATAGCCTAGATACTCGATTTCGGTTTTTAAGAAATGACACTTTGCAAGATTTAATTCAACGTGATTGTCGGACAGGGTTTTAAATAATACCTCAAGCCTGTCTAAGTGCCGTTCTATACTGTCAGTTGCAAGCAATATATCATCGAAGAAAACGATCAGATCCCCCGACTTAATTAAGTCTGCAAGGACAGCACTGATGTACCTGACAAAGATCTCAGGAGCGTTGCAGTACCCGAAGGGCATTCGTGTATATTCATATTGAGCTCCTTCTACTACGAATGAGAAATACTTCCGAGAACCTTCTTCAATTTCCACATGGAAAAATCCATTCTTTAAATCTAAAGACGTGAAAAAGCGCTTGTTCGCCAGTTTCATAATTTGATCCTCGATTATTGGGATCGGAAAATGATCACGTTGTACTAACTTATTCAATGCTCGGAAGTTGACACACAAACGATAAGAACCATTTTTCTTTTTGGTAAGTACCACTCGACTGGAATAGGGAGAAGAACTTTCACGAATGACGCCACTGTCAAGTAGCTCACGAATCATTTTATCCAATTCCAAACGTTCGAACACTGATAGCCGTTGTGGCGTTGCGTGAAAAACTTTATCTTCCTTCAGTCTAACTTCACAACAATATTTCACTAAAGGTTCAGCGGGACGCTGTCTTTCGAGGTATGATATCTTGAAAAGCTGTTCAATATCTTTTGTTCTAGCACGAGTTTCACTGTTATCCCCAATATTTAGTTCATTTGCATAGCCCTGTATGTAAGACGCAAGATCACTCTCGTTATTGTAGACCGCTGACATCAAAGCTAGATCGAAGTTAGCTGTTTTAGGTAACGAATGCCTTTCCCTAATTCTAATTTTTTTGATACCGTTTGCTTTAAGAAACTTTCGGCCCAGTAGACCATCTACTCTCATTGTTTCATTTGGGACTATCATAAAATCAACAAGATAACGATTTGAATCACAAGCTATGGTTGTCGTAAAAGTTCCTAATGTTTGAACAGGAATACTGTTCAATCCTACCAGGATCATATCCTTCCTTACTGGATTTAATTTAGTACCGCTACGAATAAATTTAATCTTTAAAAGGCTCACCTCACTACCAGTATCGAGAAGAAGGTTCAGCTGCTCGTCATCTAGGGTACCGGCCCGAATGTGTCCAATCGAGTATATCCGTTTGAACACTTTTGTACCACTCCATAGCAGCACCTTCCAGGCGACAGGTGGCATAAAGAAGCGTTGTTTGGTCCGACCAGTGGTTATAATGAGGGACATGCACTTCAACCCAAGTTTTGTATCTCTATTGAATAAAATTATGTGTCTTTCTTCTTCTCGTGTTATTGTTAATGGAAATTTAAGCCAACCTTTTCCTATTCAATGTTCCGTCCGGCAGGGGGATCCTATCAGTATGCACCTCTTTGTTTTATACATCCATCCTCTCCTTGAAAAACTAAATACCATCTGTAATAACCCTTTGGACTTAGTAGTAGCCTACGCCGACGATATTTCAGTAATAATATCAGATCCACAAAAACTGACTTTAGTTAAAAGAGCTTTTGACGACTTTGAATCTTGTGCGGGTGCAATCCTGAATGCAAACAAAACCGTAGCAATGAATATTGGACAGTCGCAATCATCTTTTCAAAATGATTGGACGATTCCAAAGGATTCAGTAAGAATTTTGGGTATTACATTTTTCAATTCTCTTAAGACCACTATCGAAATAAATTGGGGAGAACTGATTCGAAAAACATCTCAACTTATGTGGATATTTAAACCGCGAGTGTTGTCTTTGCGACAGAAAGTCGTTATTGTTAATACTTTTGTAACATCGAAACTTTGGTATTTATCATCTGTTCTCAGCATCCCAAATGCACACGCCGCTAGAATAACCTCGCAAATAGGTTCATTTATATGGGGACGTTACCCTACAAGAGTGTCGATGGAAAACATTTCTCTTCCTCAAGAGGATGGTGGTCTTAACTTGCATCTACCCATTAAGAAATGTAAATCGTTGCTCATTTCAAGATTCTTAAAAAGCCTGGATTGTACATCTTTCGCTGCTTCATTCTCATCACAAATGGATAATCCCCCAAATATAAGTGGTATTCCAGCTCTGTATCCTTGTCTGAAAATTATAGCCAAAGAAATTCCATACATCGAAGACCGACTAAAAGATCATCCTTCAGCCTCAGCTCTCTACATGTACTTCAGAAAAAACACGAATAAGTTGAAAATCGTCGAAGAACATCCACATGTGGCATGGAGACTTGTATGGAAAAACTTACGAAAATCAACTTTAAACTCCGAAGAAAAATCCCAAATGTACCTCCTCATACATCGAAAAATTCCACATGCTGCTCTTATGGCTAGAACTGGTAGAGCAAACAGTCCCAACTGCGATCATTGTCAGAATGCGGTAGAAACGTTGGAACATAAATTTTCATCATGTACCCGAGTTAACCATCTATGGAATCACCTAAAGCTACAATTGGAACCGTTTTTAGGCAGAAATATTTCTTTCAACACGTTTGCGTTCCCGGAACTAAAATTAATAAGTCGAGTATCAAAAAATAAAGCTCTAAAATTGTTTATTACCTATGTAAACTTTGTGTTAGATGCTAGAAATTTGTTTACTACTGATAATCTTGATTTTGTTTTTGAATGTTACTGTTCTTAAATTATAATATTATGTACAAATAAAAACGTTTTTACAAAAAAAAAGTGGTAGAGTTGACGAAAATGGTTAACGTTACGACACCATTTCTCAACTTCCTTTCCGTTCGAAAAAACTGGGATGAGCTTGTTGACTTCCTCCGGGTGCAGGTTACGTTCTCGTTCGTTAACTATAGGAGCTGAAGCGTTCCTTCTGTCGTGTTCCAAGAGCAATCGTTGCATCAACATAACCATCAAATCGTCGCGTGTTGTTGTTGATGCGGTGGCGTAGCCCCGATCGGGATTCCCGCTTTTCGGCCCGCCTACAGCTCCAGCGTTGTTATCGAAACCCGGGAAGTCTTCCTCGGATTGGCCGTCGGTCGTATCGTAGCCGTTACCATCGCGTTCGTTCTCAGACATTTTCAATCCGTATCCCACTTCTGAAAATTCTGTAGGGGATTCAATCGAAGAACCAGGCACGTTTGCCTTAAAACGCAATAAAGAACGCGGCGTTGGTTTAATAGATTTTTATTATGACTGTCTCGTTTGGCGGTTAACAAAAGAATGATGATAGTGAGGTTCCTTGTACAAACACATTCGTAGCGGCAATGTCAAACGGTATCAAGGTGGTACAAAATTTAAATTGCCTATGTATACTGCTACAAAAGCAGGATTTTAATTGAGAAATAGCTTCGTTACCGAAATGCCGGAATATTTACTACACAAACAGTAAAATTCGGGTTTTTGTTACACACAGATCGCCATTATTCCGCTTGAGAGTACGATCCGCTGAATTGCAGGAGAACAGCTGAACTGAAAGTTTAAAACAATTGGTAATTTTTACAAAAATTCTGTAATTTTGTAATTTAATGTTCGATCATTTTGCAGATTAGATACAACTGAATATTTTTACCAAACAAGCAGTGATTTTCACCGAACAAAAATGTAAAAATTCGGTAAATAACTTGGTAAAATGAAATTATCGAGGGGGGTCGATGAGAATTTTTAATTTCTACAATGCTGGATAAATTTTTATTCAAATTCAGCTCTTGATTGTTTATGTTTATTCTCGGCAAAATATTCCAATTTTACAACTGATACAAATTTTCAAAAATAATCTTTGAAACAACATTCCTTCAAATAAAGTTAAAGAATTGATTATGCAGTCACTATTGAAAGAGTGTAGTCTAATGATTTTTCATGTTATTTAACGTATTCGGAACATTAAATTTGTAAAATGTTCACAGTTGACTTTTCACGAGAAAGACTTTGCGCTTAATCTGGCAGCGCTGGCTCCAACACGAAAAACGCCAAAAAGGGAACGAAAAAAGAACGTCAAAAAGAAGAATCCTGCTCGCCAAATCCGATGCGGTGTTGACGATTGATTTCGATTGATTGATTATGGTGCAGTTCGGGCCTCGATCAGGAAAAACAGGACGTGTGAATTTGTGAAGACTACTGTTGCCAAGTTGTGCCTCGGTGGAAAATCCCCGGTCCACGATCGAACGGCATCGGGACAAACGTTTGCCGTTGGGTTGTGCTGCCTTGAAAGCAGTGGTTGGAAGCAGCGATAAAAGTGAACACTCTGTTTTGATCAAATTAGGCGACTATGCCTTCCAAGAAGAAAAAGTATAATGCCCGATTTCCGGCGGTAAGTGGACGGTTTTCCGGATCTAAACAACGACATCGGTAGCTGCCAGTGATATTTTACTTGTTCCGGCTGCCGAAAAATGGTTTCATCCGTCGAAAAAGCGCTTGTAATGAAATCACATTTCCGTGGGCGGGAACATCGTAGTGCAGCTGCTGCTTCTTTTTATTTTATCAATATCAAATGGATCGATTCATGTTTGATTGTTTATTCTAGGGACGGATAAAAAAAATTATGCAGACGGACGAGGAAGTCGGGAAGGTGGCCCAAGCCGTGCCGGTCATAATCTATATCCTTTTCAAAAATATTGTTGAATTCTCTTGGATGGAGTCTTATCCAGTGCTACCCTAGCTCTTTTTTATTGATGATTCAACCATTTTTTTTATTCCAGCTTTATGAGATGTTCCTAAAGTTTTCCTTAACTCGCAACCAATACCTCGAACCCTGGAGTTGTTTGTCGAATCGTTGCTTACCAAAACGCTCCGCATCACCAACGCTCGGAACGCAAAAACACTGTCCCCGTCACACATGAAACAGTGCATTTTCTCCGAGAGTCGGTTCGACTTTCTGCGGGATCTTGTCAAAAATATACCGGACATCGGGGCCAACGAAGAACCGCTGTCCGGATCGGAAACCGGCTACGGTAACGAGGCCGGTGCCTCACCTGCGTCCACTTCCACATCATCGTCTTCGAATGGTGGTGGTGCTGGAGGATCAACAATCTCTCTGATCGCCAGAGAATCGTTGGCAGCTTCGGTCGCAACACAACTTCAGCGATCCGAATCGTACACTCCAAGCGGTAGCAACTATGCTCCTCAGATTAGCGTGGTACAGACGCAGCAAGGGACCGGAGCCAGCGGTGGCAATCTGCACGCTCAGAATCAGCTAAAGCGAACGCTGAATCACGCTAACAGTTTAAACTTTTACAAAGAAATCTCGCTGGAAGAGTCGGCTGGCAGTGGATCCGGGAGCAACCGGGAGCCACCACCGAAACTGGCCCGGCTGCATTCGGCTCCGGCCGCCAATGCGGTACCAATCAAGATTGATATTGTACCGAACCCAGTGGAAGCGGTCCTGGGAGCTGCCGCTGGTGGGCGAGCTCAGTCGGGATCCGTGAATAGCAGTAACTTCAAGGTATGTCATACTTTATCTTTATTTGAATGAACTCTTTCATGCCTTATGGAAGCTTCCATTACATCGATAATGTTTAAAATCGTAAGTTCTGTAGGGCATATTTGTTAGAAAAGCTTATGTGCGTTGGAAGCAGTGCATGTTACAATATAAAAAAAATGGTCACACGTTTCCTGATAGATTTCCACTAGTTTTCGCGGACAATCTTAACCTTTTTCATAATTTTTATTCATAATGGCTCTGTGGGAAATCAGTGCCACCGCAGACTTTAGCAAGGTCGGTCGCGTTTTTTTCTGAAGTTGATTGTCTCCTAACAGGCCAACGACCCCCATTTTGAATGTGTGTGGTTAGTTCGTTTCCCAGAGGCCCTCCGGATCGGATAATACTCGAAGGTTTGGCGGGTCTGAACCTGTAAATCCGCTTCTACTATCTATTGTTAAAAGCACAAACTTCCTAACCCATTTATAGTGGGTATACCTATCGCAAAACAATCAAGGATAGTTGAAGACGCGTGTTTTGATCATTTTCGGAAGTTGTACGTGATCAAAATGCGGAACAAGGACCAAACGAGACATTTGCACAGCTTAAGCAGCAGCTAGACTGAACCCCTATAGAAATTGTCATGTGTCACATTCACGTGATGTTACCAAATTTCACCTCATAGTGCTGATTCCAGCCATCCCTTCAGACTAGAAATGTTATCTCGGATTAGCTTCAATCGCTCTTTTAGGATGAATAAACCCATTGGGCTGGAAATCCCGGAAAAATTCAATCGCTCTTCAGTACTTATTGGAACTTACATTCCCTTTCTGAAAATTTCCATGGAGTCAGGACAACGATGTGAAATTTCGAAGACTAAGCCCCAGTGGAATGACTGAAGAAGAATCCATTTGAACCGAGATAAAGCGACACACTATGAACGGCAGTACCGTTATCCCAGAGTACTTGAACTGTAGACTCTTGCTCGTCCGTACATGAATGTATATCCCCCAACCCTTACTGAGTGGACTTTGTTTCTGAACTGATGCCCTAGCTCTTCGGCTGAATTGAGGGAAAAGTGGGTCAGAGACCTTGAGTTTATTATATTTTCAGCCTTCACTTTTAAGTATTGTGTCACTTGTGTCGTCCATCCTTAATCACAATGTTCAGCTAAGTTATTTTTTTCTTTCTTTAAAATAGTTTTAATAGGGTGTACACAGTTGTAAAAGTAGGAGCTTAGACTCACCTGTAACAGCTTGCGTTCCGCTTGGTCAATATTTTTCAAATAAAACGTATGAATGTTTTCTCTCCCTATTGCAGATATGCTACGGTTCTCAGACAGCCCTCACAACGCCAACGGTCGCCTCAATCCAACAGCATCAGCAACCGCTCATCAAATTGGACTATTCCAACTTGCAGCTACCGTCGATGACGACGACGACGACGATGAACGCAACGGCTTCGAGCCAGCAGCACTCCAAGCAACATCAACCTACTCACCACCGAACAATAAACCAGACCCGAAACCATCAGCCACAACAGCAGCAGCAACCAACGATTAAGATAGACCTGAGTAACATAACCAATTTTGCCCCGGGTGGACTCGCAGTTGGTGGCCCAGGGATCAACTACATGCAGAAGCAGGAAGTGCCTTCGACGCCCGGTGGCGGCAGTTGTTCGACTCCTTCGACACCGTTGTCGACCATGAGTATTGCTTCTTCGTCTCCTGCTCCTTCATCAGGATCGTCGGCTTCCAGTCGGAATCCGTACGTGTTTCAGTCTAGCTCAGTCCCTGCCGCCGGCAGCAGCAGCAACAGTTCGACGGCACCGCTCTTTTCCAGTGTTCAATCTTCGACCATCCCCGGCATGGACGAGGACTACGACGACATCTAACTGCAACTGGAAAAGGGTGACTCCTGCCGGCTCTGTGTGTGAATGTGCTATCGGTGGCTGAGTTAAAATCCCGACCCTAGATCAGGCCCATACGTAGATGAACCTTTCCCAGTTTAGACATCAAACTTAAGTTGCATTTATAGGAAACTCTTTCTAACCCCTTCTCCTACTAATCGAAAACAAAAACTCAATTTTTCATAAACTTATTAACTATGAACTTTGTACAGTATGATCCAATCTGAATTCATCCATCTTCTAGAGTGTAAGTTGACCCTAGAACTACAAGTCTATTTCCAAAGGAGGCGAGAGAAAACAAACGAAATGAAGAGAAACCGTCGGAGAGAAATTGTGTCTCTCGTTAGTAATAAGAGTGTTGAGAATTGCATATGATGTTTCACCCTTTGAAGATAGTTCAAATGTGTAATATTTATCACAGTGTAAAATTTCAACTAATTCAACAAACAAATGAGCCACCTAACGAATGATAGGCATTGGCGGTGTTTTATTAACTTTCAGGGATGGAAACATACAAAAATACACAAACAAGCTTCGACACGGTTCCTAACCCCTCGAAAGGATTCACAGACAGAAAAAAAAAAACAAATAAAACAGTCACCCATCACCGAACGACACTACTGAATGCGGTTATGAAGAACACTTGAAAAATTTTGTACAACCTACATATGTAAGCTCAGATGCACTGAGAAATAAATTTGTAATTAGTGGTTTAATATGGAACAGCCTGGGGTGTTGTTACTAATTTGTGAAGAAATTCACCTTTGACCTAAGCAGTAAAAAAATCTTCTCTGCGTTTTTTAAGTCACTCTCTGGAGCCACTTTCTTACGAGCAAATTCACTACAATCCATACAAGTATTCAATCTGTTGCAGGAAAAAAAAAAATCTGCGGGGAGTTGACAAAATAACGCCTCAAACTGGATTAAGATAGTTCTTTACCACAAGGTCCAGAGCTCTTAAATTTCTTCGGCAGAACTGTGTAAATGTAGCTGAAAAATTAGGTATGAAATCTCGAACAATATTAATGGAGAGTCCAAACCATTTCACGTTGTCCGCTAAATTGAAAGCTCTTACGGTAATGTAAAAACATGTATAGATATGTAGACAATGGGCCTTAATCTGCGGAGCGCGTGATGTGACGAAAGTTGGGTCACATAAGTCGCTCGATTCCCGTAGTCACTCTAGGTGAGGATCGTCACTTGGTATAAACTCTCTTCTGGTTTCTAACTCTCTTCAATTTAATGTTTGCTTAATGCGCACACAATCTTAAACTAGAATGAATCCAGGTTGAGAGTAGCCTTTTTAAAAAACCATCTTTAGAGTTTTCGAAATATTTTACGGAGCCTTTTTTTTTGAAGATTGAAAAACTACGCTTTAATAGATTTTCTTTTTACTCCAAATATGCATTGAGAGGGGTGCAGATTTTTTGTTTACAGGTTTATATTCAAGTGTTATTAATTTAGCACATGTTTAAGCATAACACGAACATTTATTAGCCAAAGGTTAACGAGTTGTCCAAAAATATTGTAAATTTTCCAATATTTCTGCCAGATCAATCGTTTGTGCTAATGGGCGTGCTCGTAAGCACAGCCTTTCAGCGTTAGCGCGGACTCCAACCTTACCGACTTACCGAATGCAAGTGTTCGACTGGCATTTATTATTGGGCATACCCTAAGGCGCTTTCGAATAAGCAGATTATCATAAGCTTAGAACACGATGTGATGCTCACCCAAAGGCGATATTAACTTTTCACAAAAATAATCGGTCCTTTTTGAGGATATTTCGAAGCCAAATATGTAGGATAAAGGAAAGTGGTGTGTGGTGTGACTTGATAACATTAATTCATTGCTCTTTTTTTGAAAAGAGAAATTTACAGCATTTTCGTGGGGCAATAAAATTAATGATTTTTTTTTAAAGTTGAAGGAGACCTGATCCTTTATGCAAGTGAATTTGAATGTCCGAAAACAGACAAAATCTATAGGTAAAAAGTACATTAATAGTTTTTAGGTCTATTTTTTTATTGTAACACCTTACAAAACAAAGAAGACCCATGGAGATAGTAACTAGAACTGTTCATAAGAAAAAGTTAATAATTTTTACAGCTAACGGCAGTAATTTTGCGCATTTAAGGATTTTTTAAATTCAATATTTTTCATTTGTTTTGCTTTACCAATTAATTGAGATATCTACCACAGAAAATAAAAATTAATAACATACTCGTAATGATACTCAGTAATGGTCACGAGCCATTAAGAAGAAAATTATGTATTTTTGAAATTAAGGAAACATTGCCCTAGCAGGGAACATTTTAGAAATCTAGTACGAGCCAGTACAAATGCAATTTGAACATGATGAAAAAAAAATTAAGCCTCATATTTAATTCAACTTAAAAGGTGAATAAATCAACAAAATATTTCTAGATTATTTCAATTTAATAAAAGTAGGTAGATATATTGATCCATTTGGCACCTTTTTTTTAGATCTTTGCGAAAAACGATATATGGCTGAAGAATAAAGTCGCCTCAGGGATCAAGTGCCCTCACCTCACCCCCTCTTATACTCGGGAAGAATATTTCAAATATTGAATAACTACTTTTATTTTCCTGTTAACCCCCCACCAAACCCACTTATTCACCTCTAAGGATCTCCAGCTCCTCCGGGATGGCATGTATCCGCAGCTGTTTTTCGAGCAGCAAGTCCAGCAGCTGCGACAGCTCCTGGGGCGCGAAGAAGGCCCCATCCAGGTAGAGCGCCTTGTTCCAGGGACACGCTTCCAAGGCCGTGTAAAGGGTTTTGCGACACTGTTCCAGCACGTTACCACTGCCACCGGTTGTAGCTGCCACCACCGAGGTAGGTTGATCGAATAGCTCCCTGAGGTATAGACGCCACAGGATGGCATTCTGACGGATTGGCGGTGTGTTGTCGGTTGTAGGGAGAACGGCCTGCTTGAGAAGGCTTAGAATGCGTCGTTTGTAGGTTTCGTCGTTTTCAGATTGGTCCTGGACTTGCAGAAGAAGGTTCCGAATGCGAGCAGATGCCGTTAGGAGAAGGACCGATTTAATGGTGAGATTTTTGTTCAGGATCGTTCGAATTTGGAACCAAGTGAGCGTGTTGGAGAAGGCACACATGCGGATCGCCGTTAGATTGCTGGGATATTCGTGCAAAACACGGTCGATGGTTTCCAGAAGACAACTGTTGGTGAAATCGTCCATGCGGAATTCCTGGATGCGCAGCCGAATGTCGTAGATTTGCTCCCGAAAGAAGACGTGTTTGTGATTGGTGAGGTCATCGAACACGAACAAAAAGCTTTCGATTTTTTTAGTGGTTTCCGTTTTGGATTTTATCAGCGCCAGATAATACAGATAGGCTCTGAGACTGTTCAATAGAGGATGCGTGGTGAAATAATGTTCCAGAAGCAGCGGTTCCTCACCATTATCCTTCTCAAGTTGCTGATTCAGACGCTCATTAAACTTTTGAAGTGCTATCAGCTTGGTAGGATCTTTTATGGGTTCAGGGTCGTTGAAATGAAGCTCTCGAGGATTCATAATGAGCTTTGTTAGGATGAAAACGGCTTGGGCTTTGCGATCATTGGACAGAAGTATCTCAACAAACTTGAGAATCAGTGTGAACAAATCATTGTCCTGACTGAGATCGGACGAAGAACAGAAAACCTGGACAGACACGTTGAAAATTTTCAAACAACTCGGCCCCAGTCCTTCCATTTCATACTCAATTAGAGCATATTCCACGTAAAAGTTGATATCGTTTGGATATTTACAGTTTTTCAACAGATTTTTTGTACGACTACGAGAAGCTTTTTTCCGTTGATCCGAAAGTGGCTCCAGAGTTTTATCGAATACCACGAGGATGCGTTCCAGTTTAAGGTACAACAAAGAAAGTATCACATGCTTTTCGTTGGAAAAATGCCGAGCAGCACACACGATGAATTCTCGAATCAATTCCAGATATGATTCGAACGCTAGATTTGTGTTGATAAACGATGGTGAAGTATTGAGTTCCTTGATCAAGTTCACGATGTAGATATCAAGTTTCCGATTCCTATTCAAATCTAGAAATATCGGTAAAAGTTGTTCCGAATAATCTTCCTCGAATGGTTCAGGCTTAAACAAGGAAGTTGTTTCAAAAGCTGTACACTCGAAGGGATATTTCATGATTTTCAGCACAAGGATTACCAGGTCGAAAGTATATTCCTTGTTGATTAATGGATACACAAAACCGGTGATATCCTCCTGTAAAATCATTCTTTGTGGATCACTGCACATGTTTGCCCCTTTGAATGGCAGAAAATGATAGGCGCTTCGTAGCTTTTCTATCCTCAACCAAATTTCGTTCATAGGCAATCCCGATTTCAGTATCAATTCTTCGTACTCGATCAATTGATTGAAATGTTCGGGGGAACCGAACAGCGCCTGACCATTGGCAAAATTGTCGCTTATATTTATGCTAAGCGCCAGTTCTATCAGGGCGAATAGTTGCTCCCAGAGGCCAGCCTGTCGACAAAAGATTGCACATTTCTTAAAGAGCCTCAGCATGACTTCATCGCTTCGTCTAGCCCGAAACAATGCTCGGGTACTCTTCTCATACATCTTCAACACATCCGGAACTATACACTGAGCCATGGAGCATTGTTTGTTATTGATCAATGCGTTCCAAAGCAGAATATTGGCGTTGTCCTTGTTGATCATCTTTTGAATCAACTCCAACACGTGATCCATAGGGTGTACCTTGACGATCCATTCCAGATACATCCCTAGCAATTGTTCTTCATCGGGATGGTATCGCATAGCCCGTTCAATTACATCCAACTCTGCTTTATGATTCTGATAACTGTCCAAATGCACCGGATGATCGGCCTTAAACCTCAGATAAGCCACCCACGACTCTACAGAGTTAGATTTCTTCGCGGATTTCTCCAGTTCCATTTCCTCTTCCTTAACTTTCTCAGACGTTTTGACAAAATCCTTCGATTTCCTGAAGTATCTAAAGTATCTTACTGGTCGATTCTGTTTCCACCAGGTCTGTTCAGTCAACCGGAAACGGTACGGCCCCAACCGATACCGGGGACATGCTGGTTTGTGCAAGGTATCCACCGTCAGATAAATCCGCATCGGTTGCACATCCGTATAAAACTCCTGCTCGGAAACCGCAACTTGTTCCGGAACTTCCTTTTCTTTTTCATCACCGGAAGCAGACCTCGATCGTTTTCGTTTATGATGCTTCTTTTTCTTTTTCTTAGTTTTCTTGTGCTTTATATGCCGATCCACACTGTCACTGGAATCCGACAATTCGCTGACACCCTCCTGTCCTTCCGGTACGGCACCACCAACCGGAAATGGGATGAAACTTTGGTTCGTGAGCCATGATAGATCGTCCGGTTTGACAACGGAAGCTGGATTGAGCCGATAAAAAGGGCGTATTCAAGTGCTGCTAAATCTATTAATTCCATTGGTAACTTACCCGAAGACCCAGCCGGGGAATAAGCTGGAAAAAGGGACATATTTTTGAAAAAAAACTGAACGCTTGTGAACGATTTTGTTTCTGCTGACGAATTTGTTTACAAAACAACGAAAGGCGTCGCGACGCTCCCGCAAACATGCTGCTGCACGATAAAAGGTTGTGATTCATTTGAAGGTTTACAAAATTAACAAAACCACAGAGTGGGTAAATTTGATTATGAATGTTTACAAACATATTAGAACTTTCGTTCTATCTCCTGTCCAGTGCAATCCGGACACGAAAAAAGGCAATCTGGATGTGAAGAACCGAGTGAAGAAATCCAGAAGGGAGAACAAAATGACAGCTGCATGTAAACATTGCGCTCGTTCTCACGCACACCTACGTATGGAATAACTCGAAACCCGAAAGTCGTTTTTTTATTCGGACGGTTCCAGAGCCAAATCCGGAATCAAAAAAAAATACGACATAATACTGTATTCAGAACAATAAGCTGAACTGAATTGACTTTTTAAGGCAAAAAAGCTTACATTGATTCTGCAAGAAAAAGTTTTTTTTTTAATTTGACTAGTGAATAGAATTTGATTCAAATTTTAACCATTTCTATGTTATAAAAACCCATAACAAATTATCAGCTGACAACGGGTAACTTTGCAGTAAGGTGTATTTAGAATTCTTATAAGAATTTTTGAAAACAGGGATGATCGTGTCAAAAACATTGCGCGGTTATCGCTAGCTCCAAAATTATCTTCTCAACAGTTTTAAATCGTTATTTTTCATAGATTTACTATAATATTCCGTTGTTTTTGTAGTAGGAAATGTGATAAACTTGATCATGGTTAACCAAGGACTTCTGATTGAAAAATATACCCAGCATCGTAAGGTACACGAGAACTTTTTGAAGATGTTTGGAACTCTTCTGGAGACGGCTCTTGGTAAGTTATGAAACTTTTTAATATTATCATGTTGAGATTTGAATATGGAAAATACAATCTTTTCCAGCTATGCAATGCATGGTTACAGACATAAACGAACAGTACGACGATATCTTCAAGCAATTGGCCATCCAGGAGTCTCCACCAACCCCCAAACGTCGGAAGGCTCACTCGTTCGATTCACCATCAACCATGGTGCGTCCATCTGTCCTGGATGATTCGATCGATACAGCAACCCGGAGCAACAAATCCGATACCGATCTGTCCAGTTCGGTACTCGAGAAGAACATAAACCAGCAGTCCGATTCAGCGGAAGAATCTTTTTTCGCTCTCACCCAAAGTCCCTCACGCCTTCCTCTATCCCCGAGACGGCCGGAAAACGTGGCCAACGTGACAGCTTCTAAAACGCCTCCAAGGAAGAACAAAAATAGCTGGCTCAAGCAGGAAACTTCTACCGAGGACGATAAATCGGCGGCAGATTTCGAACGGCAGAAGTACCGGAAAAAGAGCAACCTTTCGTTGAGCCGTTTCTCTAGCAGCTTCAAAATGTCTCCGGAGACAAATCAGCAGCTTAAATCGCTCCCGGTTAGACCTAAAGGAATGGCAACGCCAAAACCAGTTAAATTTATGAATCCTGCTGTGGAGCAGCAGGAGAATGCTGTTCCACCGGTCGGAAAGTGGACCGTTAAGAAAGCATCCGGTACACCGGGAAGGATTGATTCCACTCTACGTAGGACTCCGACCAGTAGCTCAAAGGAACCGAATTCCTTACTGAATCGGACAAGGTTAAACAGCCAAAGTTTGCAATAATTTATTTTTGATAATTTAAAATCACTCATTCGCAGGCTCAGGCAAACCAAACTTCGCTTTCCGGACAATTTGAACAAATCGATGTCAAATGATGACGATGACGAAACTTACTTTGAGGAGTTCGTCGTTCCCAGCCCTACATCGACCAGTGCATCCCGTTTTCTCAAGAGTGCCATCAAAAAAGAGCAATCCTCTTTGTTGGAAAAATCGAAAAATCATCCATCAGGTTCCAAAATCGAACCACAAAATGAGGACGAATTCGACATCGATCAAACCTACTGTTCGGAAGCGGAAAAAACTGTCGCCCGATCTGGACCAGCAATCAAAAGAGAACCACTCACTCAGAAGAAACCTGCTCCATTGGCTAAGAAAGCTCTCATCCTGGCCAAAGAAACCCAACAGCAGGATGACCCCAGCTTTGACGGTAGCAGCGTTCTATTCGTAAGGCCATCGTCCGAGGAAGAAATAATCACGATAGAAGAAACGCAAGCCACCAGAAACGATCTTTTCATGGAAGCGATCCGTAAGCAACGAAACGAAGAGTTGTATTCCTGCCAATCGGGACACCAAGAAATCAAGTTAGAGTTTCCTTTCGAGAACGATTCTCCTCCCGTAACTAAATCAAAAACTGTTCCCCCGGAGGAACGTCGCTGTATCGAGTGCAGTAAACATTTTCGGGTGCTGGCTAGCCGAGGCCTATCGGTGGAGCAGATACGCGGCAAAATGCCTCGGAATTGTCGCGAATGTCGGCTGGTTCAGTTGCACGAAACGCCGGTCGGGTTTTGGAATCCGGAATTTTCCCCGACACAAAGCTAGTGGTTCGAAACGAGATAAGTACAAATAATCTATGACACTCATTTATTCGATATTCTTGGTTAAAATTTGTAGTGCAAAATAACGGCCATATCAGGAGGGAATTTGTTTGAATGGATTAAGTTTGAATAATACTTCTAGAACAAAAGGGAAAGTTATAAAAAATACTGGTTTTCTAAGCTTCTGATATTAATTTAGTCTCATAAAGAACACTCCAGAAATAGTGTGAAAGAAAAGGTCTACAAAATACACTTTTTTCCTGTTGCCATGAACTGTAGAGCTGATTTAAACTGAGTTCGGCGCACTGAATGTAAATATACAAACATTTGTTTGTAGATAATCCACCATGGGTGCACGGATTCATCGCAGTTCCACCAAAGCATGCGTTAACTTGCATCCTTTAGATTATTCATTCGGCAAATCTTCAATGGAAATCTCCGCATACCCGACACCAGGGTTGGTCGGCTCTTCTCAAACAACAAAGAGCCGGGAGAAACCAACACTGTTTTCAGTTCGGCTTCCGAGTATAATCCTCTTTCGCTGATCGTGCTCCACTCGTTACCCGAGTTTACACGAGCTGTAAGTGACTCGGACGGCAAGTGTGAGAGCATTTGCATCCGAGTGGGAGAAAGAGAATTCTAAACAAAGAGCGCCCTGTGTTTCAGTCATACACCTCAGAGTAAAGAAGGAAAAAAATATTTAGACTCCCACCACACAACGTAGAAAAAATGTAAACAATTTCTACTCCGCTACCATGCCTACTGCTATTAGCTGTTTTGATTTTTTTTTGCAAAAGGTAGCGTTCGAAGAAGAGGTGACAGGTGGTTTCATCAAAAAATTAGGACACCGCGAAGAACAAAAACCAGGATTTTGAAGGACCCCAGTAGATTGGTGGAAATGAAATGCAGCTCTTCTTAGATTGCATAAATTAAGGCGAAATAGCGGTGCAGTATACGCCTTAATTTATGCAGCAGAAGAGATATGAAGTTAGCTGGCTTCTAGATTATACCGAAAAACACCGTTCAAATATCATCTGAACCGAAGATTACCATTGGTTTAAGAGGTTAAACTGTTTTTATTGCAAAATCAATTGCAATTAAGATCAGGACGGCTTCTAGAAAATCAGGACACCGCTGGGAGCTTTGATTCGGAAAGTAGCATCTTTTCTCGCGAACGTACCAAGAATAAACTGAGTTAGCTCTCGAATTCCCCTCAGCACATTGCGCAACAGATTTTTCCGGAGAAGGGAATTCTCTTCATCAGCGGATATGAATGCTCTCGCTCACTCTTATGTGTTGACAATCTCACTCTTCATTTCAGTGCGATTTATCTCTCCCCGCACCGATTGGGGGAGCAGACAAAAAAAAATTACAGTCTCTTTCACTGGACAAGCCGATCTGAGGAGTTTTGCCAACCATGCCCGACACCATGGCTTCTTATGAACATTCCGGCAATTTTATACAAACCGTGTGGAGCACATCTCTCAGATTTCCCCTTTTTTGACAGATTTAAGCTTTGTTCTTCAGATTTGAGCTTTCATCTCCTATGCTCTCGAGGCAAAAAAAGCTTGAATCTGAGGAAAAAAAGCTTAAAAACGAGATTCACCAAAAATTAGTTAAAAGATGTTGGTCACACGATACATGGACAAATCCTGTATCGTTGCCGGGGCCAGGCCCAACATCTTTTAACTAAGTGTTGGTGAATCTCGTTTTTAAGCTTTTTTTTCCACAGATTTAAGCTTTTTTTGCCTTGAGAGCATAGGAGATGTGATCGATACTAAAGCGATCAGGAATTTTAATTGATTTCTGTTTGTAATGTGTCCTTTTTATGTTCACTTGACACTTTAATCAATTTGTTCGCAAACACCATTACTTGTGTATGTACCCTAGCATAAGATGTACTCTCTCGCAGCATAAAAAACTTTCGCCGAGAGAGACTCAGACAATAGTTTAGGTTAGCCATTTTTAAGTTAGAATAGAAAGTACAGTTGAACTAAACGCACGGAATTTCACTTCGTTCCCAATAAACCAACATAATTAAGTCCAATCAAGCGACTTTTACAAGTTTATCCGAAATCGGGCCTAAGCAATTGTGGCAAACAAATCGTAACTATAACGTGCCTACTGTGTGGTGCTTGCTTGCAAACCTACCCCCAAGTGCAAACAAAATTCTTCCCCCAGCGGGTGAACAGCTGAAGTGCCGAAGACTTACCGTGATTCCTGTTGCTGGTGGATGCCGTCGCCTTAGAGACCGGAAGAAACCCCCGAATTCCGAACCCCCCCATCGGCCGAGCCCGAACATTTGGTCCTTCGAACCGGATTCGAGGACAGGAAGCTCATCTGGACCAGCAGAGGAATCAGCATTCGCCATCTTCAGAGCGCCATCGCAGTTGTGGTTTGTAAAAATCCACACTCAAGGTAGGCCTTTTGTGATTTACTCACCGCGGATTAGATTTTTTGGCCTATTATTCACCTGGCCACCACAAAACAACTTAAATTTTACGCTGCAATCGTATGCAGCAGCAGCAGCAACTACAAGCGAATTTGATGATTTATTGTGGAATCAAAACAAACGACAGAATTACATTGCAGTACAAACATTTTGCAACACAGTACAGCGCAAAAGTTTTGCAACAAGGAAAAATCAGATAACTTTTTTAACGAATTTGCATTTTGTGGTCAAAAGTCGGTTCAAAGCGGAAGTGCAAGTGCATTTAGGGCGGTGCACTCTACAGTGTCGTTCAAAATTATATCGACACTTGGAAAATTGGAAGTTTTGATCAAATTTAAAATTCACTTCCAGTGGTCACTGAGACACTGAAACATTGCTGAGACGCATGGAGGCAAAGTTGCTAGACTACAGTATCGTGTAAAAGTATAGCAACACTTCAAAAATTGCATTTTTGAAAAAAAAAACAGATTGGTTAAGCTGTTAATTTTGTGGCGATTTTAACATTATCGGGTGGCATAAATACAAGTTGCTGACTACAGTACCGTTCAAAAGTATATCAACTCATACGCAATTAAAATAAATTGGAAATATTTATTTTGAAAAATCATCCGAAAGTCAATCGTTGGTAGTGTTTACGATCGTTTTTGGTGTCAACAAGTGTGATTTGAGTGGTGTTGAGTGATGGCTAGCAAGGCGGAGAAAAAGTTAGCAGCGGACCTTCTGACGAGACGACGAGCGTGTGCCGAACGAGATGTGGTGGAGAAGTTTGTAACGGATTTCACCTATGAACGAGATTGTTGCCAGGTTGCGGTACGTTTGGAGGCGCTCAACAAGTGCAACGAGTTGTTCCTGAACGTGCAGAACGATATCGAAATGGGCGATAGCGAAGAACGGTTTGAAACACACCTGGAATTCCGTGCTGATTTTGAGGATCGATTCTGCAGGGCGAAGGGTTTTTTGCTGTCTAAACTGGAGAGTAGGGAGCATCCGTTGAGTTCGACGATCATCCACGCATCGGCTTCTCATAGCATGTCTTCCAGCTTTCATCATCGGCTGCCGAAAATCGATCTTCCGAAGTTTAGTGGAGACGAATCGCGCTGGATCTCGTTCCGTGACAATTTTCTCTCGATGATCCACTGCAACGAGGACATACCGATCGTCAGCAAGCTGCAGTATCTGTTGCAGTCGCTGGAAGGAGAGGCAAGAAAACCATTCGAGTCTGTGGATATTCAGGCCGATAATTATTCGTCGACGTGGGACGCGCTTAAAAAGCGTTACGACAACAAGCGGTTCCTCAGAAAGGAACTTTTCCGTGGCCTATACAACCTTCCACCGATACAGCACGAGTCCGCACAAGACCTCAACACACTGGTTGATGATTTCCAGCGACACGTTAAGGCTCTGGGAAAACTAGGGGAACCGATCGAGCATTGGGACACTCCACTTATCTTCATCTTAACGAACAAGTTGGACTCAGCAACGATTCGCGCATGGGAGCAGGATACTCGACAGAAAGAAGAAGTGAAGTACGACGAGCTCATCGAGTTTCTCATCCACCAGGTCCGGATGTTGAAATCCGTGGACAGCGATCTCCAGCATCGTTCCTCAGCGCCCACCGTTTCCAAGGTGGCCGGTCAAATCCCGAAGAAACCAGTTCCCATCCGATCTGTCGTGAACACAGCTACGTCCGAAACTCAATACTGTACTTCGCCATGCCACTGTTGTTTGAGAACACATCCGCTTCACCAATGTCCAGCATTTTCGAACCTGTCAAGCTCCCAACGGCGAGAGCTTGTGACACAGCACAGTCTTTGCTGGAATTGCTTTCGCGCAAACCACCGGGCAACATCCTGCAAATCCAAGTTTCTGTGCAGGATTTGTCAAGCAAAACACCACACCATGTTGCACGACCACCACATATCACATCTAGAGCAACTCTCTACTGAGAAACCACATCCCGTACAAGCGAATCCAGGCCCCAGTAAATTGCTTAGCCCCCCAACAGTAAATCTTTCCGTGCATTCTGATTCAACCGTTCTCTTGGAGACAGTCTCGCTATTAGTAGTCGACCGATACGGTCGAAAGATTCCTGCTAGAGCTCTGCTAGATTCTGCAGCGATGTCCAACTTCATAACCAGGAAGCTGGCGAACGAACTTGCCACCCGTCAAAGCCCCGTGGACATCGCAGTTGCCGGAATTGGAGAGTCAGTGAAGCGCATCAAGCACAAGTTAGCTGCCAAGATCGTATCCAGGAACAGCGACTTCTCCACCACACTCGATTTCCTCGTCATGAAGAAGCCAACCTCCCATCTTCCCACATCCCCGATCGATACAACTGCCTGGAAAATGCCAAAGGTTCCATTGGCGGATTCTCAGTTCAACGTTCCAGCTATTGGAGGTTTATGGCCATAGATCGAACTACCAAGAGAAGACTACTGGTACAGTTAACAGGTTTATTAAGACTAACTTTTACTTGAACTGATCGTTTCTTAAATAGCTAAATTTACAGGTAACTATGGTAATTTCAGTTGTTTATTATTTTCCCGATTGCTCAGTTTTCCACCGTTATCTCCAACACTCCTCCTCGATGGAAGTACTGAGGCTGCTTCTCGGAATTGCTTCAGTTTTGTTGCTTGTAGGGGCTTCGTTAACATATCTGCGATCATCTCTCCAGTCGGGCAGTAGGTTGTGTTGATGGTTCCATTTTGCTGCATTTCCCGGACGAAATGATGTTTGGTTTCGATATGCTTGGAGCGACGACCAATACCAGGGGCTATCAGTTGTTTGATGCAGGATTGATTGTCCTCCTTCACGTTCAGCGGTAAGTCCACCTTGACAGCAAAATCACCCAGCAAGCGCAATAGCCAGGCAATTTCTTGGCAACATTCAGCCAAAGCGACGTATTCAGCTTCCGTACTGCTCAAAGTCACACAAGATTGTTTCTTCGAGCACCAAAAAATTGTTCCGCCACCCAATTGGACCAGGAATCCAGATGTTGATTTTCGATCCTTGGAATCACCTGCCCAATCAGCGTCGACGTACACAATCAGCGGTTGAGTTGTTGTTCCCAATAACAACTCGTGATCGATGGTGAAGTGCAAATATCGCAGGATCCGTTTCGCTTCAACCCAATCGGCTTGTGTTGGACAGCTCACTTTCCGCCCAAGAATGGATACACAAACAGCTGTGTCTGGGCGGGTGTTGACGGCCACGTAGAGTAAACCACCAATCAGACTGGCGTAGTCACGGTTGTTCGGCAGTTTACTACTCTCCTCCTTGGTTTGCTGATGGCCGGGATCCAACGGTATCTTCGACTGCTTGGCGTTGTCCAAATTGAACCTCTTCAGCAACTTGGAAATGTATCGACTCTGATTCAGCGCAATACCATCCTCGTGTCTACAAATTTCAATGCCCAAGAAATGTCGTAGATCTCCTAGTGACGTGACAACAAACGATTTATTTAATTCATACAAAATTTCAGCATACTCCTCCTCGGACGGACAGGCCACAACGATGTCATCCACATAAATCGCCAGATACGTGCCACCACGGAAATAGAGGCAGCTGTCGTTGGTTGATTGTTGGAAATGCATCTTCTTCAAGGCTGCATCGAAGGTTTGGTTCCAAACTCTGGCCGATTGTTTCAAACCATACAGACTTCGTCGTAAGCGGCAAACCGTTCCATCTCGATTATTTGGCAGACCAGCAGGGATTCTCATGTAGATAGTTTCGCTCAATTCGCCATTCAAATATGCCGTCTTCACATCGGCATGCTTGAGGATCATTTTTCGCTGAAAGGCAATGGTAAGAAGTATTCGTGTTACCTGTTTTACCACCGGAGCGAAAACTTCGACGTAATCCGTGCCAAATTTCTGTGTAAAGCCTTGGGCAACGAGTCGGGCTTTATATCGTACCACATTTCCGGCCTCGTCTTCTTTCCGCTTGAAAATCCACTTCGAGCCGATAACGTTGACACCAGCTGGCTGATCGACTATATCCCAAGTTTGATGCTGCTGCAATGACTGTAGCTCGTCGTTGATTGCTGCCAACCACAACTCCTTTTCTGGACCATATACTGCTTCGTTGTACGTTCTTGGTTCAGGGATTTGCTTGGAAACCAAATTCGTATATTCGCTGTACCTCACTGGCCTTACTCCTTTCGTGGATCGTTCGGACCTCCGGATTTGGATTGGGGATTGCAGCTCCTCACTGCTGATATAATCGAGGCTGCTATCCAAAGGCTCCTCCTCAATCAATGTAGACTCTGGATCCAACTCAGTTTCGGTCTGCAAAGATTCTGGATTTTCGGTTTCTTTTTCTTGATTCGGTGCCAGTGGAGAGAAATATTCCACTATCTGCGACGGTTGAGCCAACTTTATCCCGGAACCACTGTTCAGGAAACGAGCATCACGACTGACAACGAATTTATCAGTCACAGGATCGATGAACCGATAGGCTTTGTGTTGATCGGAGTAGCCTACCAATATCATTTTCGTTGCTTTCGGTTCCAGTTTGCTTCTGGTTTGATCTGGAACATGGACGAACGCAGGACTTCCAAACAACTGCAAGTGTTCCAGCCTGGGAACCTTCCCAAACCAGACTTCGTACGGCGTTTTCGAAATGGACCTTGTCGGCAGACGGTTTTGTAAATAATTCGCTGTATTTACCGCCTCCGCCCAGTAGCGATATCCCAGCTTCGAATCCAGCAGCAAACAACGAGCCATTTCCACTAGGCTCCGATTTTTTCTCTCGGCTGTCCCATTCTGTTGCGGCGTGTAGGATGTGGTGTACTGCGGGGTAATGCCTTCTTCTTTGTAGAATCGTTGAAGTTCTGATGACTTGTATTCACCTCCCTGGTCAGATCGGATCACCACCGGTTTTCTCCCAAAACGATTTTCAACAGAACGAACGTAGTGCTTAATAACATTTATTGCTTCAGATTTTCTTTGTAGGAAATACACTGCACTATATCTTGAGAAGTCGTCAATCATGGTCATGAAGTATCTCGAACCACCAGAAGAAACCGTGTTCATGGGACCACAGATGTCAGAATGGACCAGATCCAGTACACGATTTGATGATGTTCCAGATTCTTTGGGGAAAGGGAGCCGTGCCATTTTCCCCTTCAAACAGCATTCACAGGGTTGATTGGTTGCACAGGGACAGTCAGTAATTTCGATACCATCCGCCAGACTTTCCCTGACCAATCGTCGAATTGCTTCCGGATCACGATGGCCAAGTTTTCTGTGCCACTCGAACATGCACCCTTCAGTATGTGCATTGGCTGCTACTTCCACTCGGGTTTCTTCGAAGTAATATAACCCTTTCGACTTGAACGCAGTTGCCACCAGTTCATTGTTACGCCAAATCAAACACTCACTCCCGGAAAACTCCACTTCGGCACCTTTATCAGTCAGCTTGCTTACGGACACCAGATTCGATTCTAGACCCGGTACGTACAGGACACCGGATAGGGTAATAATGTTCTTGCCTCCCTCAGCATCGCACAGTACCAATTTACCGGTTCCCTTGGCCTTCACTTCGGACATG
This sequence comes from Uranotaenia lowii, assembly GCF_029784155.1. NCBI lineage: Eukaryota > Metazoa > Arthropoda > Insecta > Diptera > Culicidae > Uranotaenia > Uranotaenia lowii. The sequence continues at coordinate 370,936,309 of NC_073692.1, read as the reverse complement.
TTCCCATCAGCTACTCTCACACTCATGCCAGATTCCGGAACCAATTCGTCGAAAAAATCCAAATTGCCGCACATGTGACTTGTTGCACCCGAATCAACGATCCAGGATTTGGTAGCACATTTCGTCGAATAAGTCACAAACGCAAACTCTTTCTCACGCGCAAAATTTTCTTCAGTTGCGACACGTGCACGTGGTTTGAATTCACGTTTGAACGGTTTCCTTGGCAACTTTTTCGCTTCTTCCTTTTTCACTGCTGGACAATCACGCCTCCTATGTCCTGGTTGGCGACACTGGTAGCATAGCAACGGCTTCGATGTTTGGACACGTAACAAGGACTCACTTCGGTTGCCATGGTTTCCTTCACTCCGTTTGATTGCTTCGTCCAACAATCGAGTTTTGACCATTTCAATTGTCAATTCGTTTTCCGGCTTGTTTTCCAAAGCCAGACCCAGATTGTCGTACGACTCCGACATACTCCGCAGGACCATCAGCATCGAAATTTTGGCAGGGATTTCATACCCGGCCTTGGCGATTCTCTCGAACAAATCTTCCATTTGGTTGAGATGGGCTTCCAGATCTTCACCTTCCTGGTACTGCATGTTGATAACCTTCCGCAACATGGCCAGAACCGACGTAACACTCGAGGTTCGGAACTGTCTCTCCAGGGCGTCCCAGGTTTCGCTCGACGTGTTGCACCTCTGAATAATCCTTCGCTGGCTCGGCCCGACCAACAAAGCAATTGTTGCACGTGCTTTTTGGTCGCCTTGATTCCACGCTTCGGTAACCGGATCCGGGGCTCGACTCCTAACAAACTTCCACAGGTCTTCTCGCACAAGGAGCATCTCCACGTTGAAACTCCAGCTTTCATAGTTGGTACTGTTGAGTTTCTCGATTGCGTACTTGCTTCCGTCCATTTCTGGCAAATCCAATTGCGACGAGTTTTTCACCAACACTTCAGAAACGGTTCTTTGTACTTTCTTCACTCCTGGGCCCATAACCTATTGGAGGTTTATGGCCATAGATCGAACTACCAAGAGAAGACTACTGGTACAGTTAACAGGTTTATTAAGACTAACTTTTACTTGAACTGATCGTTTCTTAAATAGCTAAATTTACAGGTAACTATGGTAATTTCAGTTGTTTATTATTTTCCCGATTGCTCAGTTTTCCACCGTTATCTCCAACACCAGCAACAATCGACATGATCATCGGTGGAGAATGTTACCACGAGTTCCACACAGGCGTACGCCACTCTCTTGGTGATAATTATCCGTTTTTGGTGGACACCCTCTTTGGCTGGACAGTTTCTGGCAAAGTGGATTCCAGCTCCACCACCGCACCGCGAGCGTGCTTTCTCTCCACCGTTGATCGAACCCGAGAAACGATCCCTGGGGAGTTCCAGCCAATGGAAACCACCGATGGGAGCCTGAGAATGGAAATTGAACCCTCCACCACTCAAATCCACGATCAAGGAAACGTCGCCCGCCATTCCCGGCCCAATAATCCTAAAACCACCCTTGGAGATTCAAACACGAAGATCACACAACAAGACTCCACCAGAAATGGACACCATAGAACTCCTCAAAGTATCACCCTACCCAGAAATATGCACAACAGCGATCCTGTTGAGGACGAACCACACTGCTATCTGCCACATCACCCGGTGCTCGAGGAAGCCAGCAAAACCACCAATGAAAGCGTGGTATTCAACGCATCCTGTGAGCCCAATTCAGGGTACGCGTTCAACGATACGCTGCTCGTCGGTCCCGTCGCTCAACACAGCCTGCTGTCGAATACTCCTCTAAGCGCCACCAAGGTCATCGACGAAGGAGAAGACGCTGTCTGTGGATCCTCCGGCTACGCTGTCCATTTAGCCAAGCAGTCCTCTGTTACCTGTCTTAAGTTATACGCACCTGTTCTGCCAACGGAATCGTCCCGGATACCCCATCGGTCAAAGCCGCCACCGCATCGCTGGAGAACTGTTGCTGCTAAACGTGTAACGGATATCCAGATTGGTACAGACGGGCACCCGATAAGCCTCAGTACTGCTCAGTGTTGCTACGACCCTACGCGGCAACCGTCGTCGTTGGAAAACTGGCTCAGTTGCGCCCCCTTGCGGCCACTAGGTCCCAATAAAAGACTTCATCCAGGTCAAGATGGAGTCGTTCCGGTTTCTGAACTGGAGTCAGCTACGCGAGATGATTGTCAGAGCGGTGAACCGGATTGCCATCTTTCGCATCACCAACAGCCAACACGTCTTCACGATAACCAGAGACGAGCAGTTCAAGCTACAAAGACCGGTAGAGCACGCCGAACGTGCTCAACGCGCTAATGGAGCGCTAACAGGTGATTAGCGTTCCTATCATTTCATCCATATCGTTCGATCTACCGGGTCTTTGTTGCTTCCAGATCCTTAGACGTCTTTTCATTCCTCATCATCATCGAGATCCTTCTACAAAGACCGGCAGAGCACGCCGAATGTGACTCACTGCGCATGTCGAGCGCTAATAGGTGATTAGCGTTCCAAATTGTCACATTTTATCGTTCGATCTACCGGTTCTTGGTTGATTGCAGATCCTATCTTACCATTACCCTACATCATCACTACATCGTCACCACGTATTCATCGCCGTTTACCAAGCCACAACGCAGAGTCTTCTAAGACCGGTAGAGCACGCCGAACGTTGCTCAACGCGCTAACGGAGCGCTAATAGGTGATTAGCGTTCCTATCATTTTTCTCCTATCGTTCCATCTACCGGGTCTTTTGTCGATTCCAGATCACCAACTATCGTACATCGTCGCAGCATCTTATGGGCCACCATCGAGAACGGCCAACAACATCGGTATCAACAGCAGAGTCTTCAAAGATCGGTAGAGCACGCCGAACGTTGCTCAACGCGCTTAAAGGGCGCTAACAGGTGATTAGCGTTCCTATAACCTTATCCTCCGTTGTTCGTTCTACCGGGTCGCTTGTCGTTCACAGATTCTGCACCAGTTCCGATGTTGCGACGAAGTTCTTCGATGTGCGACGTGTCAACCGTATCTTCTGGTCCAACCGAATGAGTTCTCGCCGAGTGATCACCCGGGTCCCATTATCGATCACTAGCTCCGACGCTGAGACGAAGCAGTTTCCTCGATGAGCAACATACCAGCCGTGCCTTCGAATCCAGCCGAAGAAGCATGCAGCAACCCGTTGGGCATATGGGTTATTGAAACGAGCGGCAGCAATTTCAAGGTGGCCGGAATGATCGATACTAAAGCGATCAGGAATTTTAATTGATTTCTGTTTGTAATGTGTCCTTTTTATGTTCACTTGACACTTTAATCAATTTGTTCGCAAACACCATTACTTGTGTATGTACCCTAGCATAAGATGTACTCTCTCGCAGCATAAAAAACTTTCGCCGAGAGAGACTCAGACAATAGTTTAGGTTAGCCATTTTTAAGTTAGAATAGAAAGTACAGTTGAACTAAACGCACGGAATTTCACTTCGTTCCCAATAAACCAACATAATTAAGTCCAATCAAGCGACTTTTACAAGTTTATCCGAAATCGGGCCTAAGCAATTGTGGCAAACAAATCGTAACTATAACGTGCCTACTGTGTGGTGCTTGCTTGCAACCCTACCCCCAAGTGCAAACAAAATTCTTCCCCCAGCGGGTGAACAGCTGAAGTGCCGAAGACTTACCGTGATTCCTGTTGCTGGTGGATGCCGTCGCCTTAGAGACGGGAAGAAACCCCCGAATTCCGAACCCCCCCATCGGCCGAGCCCGAACAAGATGAAAGCTCAAATCTGAAGAAAAAAGCTTAAATCTGTCAAAAAGGGGAAATCTGAGAGATGTGCTCCACACGGTTTGTATAAAATTCCCGGGATGTGGTTGCTACATGATGCATGAAGAAGACGAGGCACACATATTCATTTACGTTCTTGAATTTGAATAACTTCAGCCGATAGCTGTCTTTGAGGAGAACATCTTCAACCTCGCCGCAAAGGTTGAGGCAACAACAACCGACGGCCGACTAGATGCAGGGTATCCTCGTAAAGGTCCCGAAGAAAGGAGACCTGACAGAGTGCGGTAACTGGCGAGGCATAACTTTGATCTGTATTACCCTCAAAGTACTCTGCAAAGTGATCCTGAACAGGATCCAGGAGAAAATCGACGCTACACTCCGACGGCAACAAGCTGGATTCCGATCCGGACGATCATGCGTGGACCACACGAGGGGTCCCAGAGAAATTAGACCATGTCGAAGCACGATACGAGGCATAATCGGGCAAGGTCTTGCACGACGGTGTCTTGTCCGAACCAATCCCGGTAGCTGCTGGAGTGAGAGAGGGATGAATCTTGTCACCGCTACTTTTTCTAATCGTAATGGATGAGATTCTGACTGGATCGATCGACTGTGCACCGAACCGAGGATTGGCGTGAAATCCTTCGACAATGGAGCACTAACGACTTTGACCTGGCTGACGATATTGTTTTGCTCGCCCAAACACAACCAGATATACAGAGCAAACTCGACGACCTCACCGAAAGTTCCAAGGCAGCAGGTCTCAAAGTCAATGTCGGAAAGACCAAGTCGATGGAGATCAACACAGGAAATCCCTCCAGTTTTATGGAAGCTGGACAACAAGTTGAGAAAGTGGAGTGCTTCCAGTATCTTGGTGGCCAGATAACGCCTGATGGTGGTACAAAGAAAGACATCGAAACCCGGATCAGAAAGACCCGATTTGCGATTGCGAGTCTCCGAAACATCTGGCGGTCACGCCAGATCTCTCTACGAACGAAAATCCGAATCTCCAACTCAAACGTCAAATCCGTATTGCTGTACGGGTGCGAAACTTGGTGCACATATACGGTAACGACGCGAAAACTGCAAGCATTTGTATTTGGCAACTGGATCTCGAATGATTACCTACATCGCCGGTGTCATCAACGGGCGCTGTAAATCAAGATTCGGGAACGCAAGAAGAGATGGATTGGGCACACGCTGCGGAAAGATGAAAACGAGTTTTGCAGAGGATCTAGAAGGACATCGAAGAAGAGGCAGACCCAGAAACTCGTGGCGGCGAAGCCTAGCCGCTGAAATCCGAGCTGTTGACGAGAATCTTGACTGGGACCAGGTGATGACGCTGCGCTCCGGATCGTCAACAGTGGAGGTCTTTTACAACGGACCTATGCACCGGAGGATCGGCGTGGTAACATTAAGTAAGTAAGTAAGTAAGTAAGTAAGTCCGTTTTCAATGCGGACGCCCAAAGTACAATCTTTTTTGTCTCCGAAGCTTCCTTTTTTTAACCTGAATCCTGTCCGACTCGCGTTTGATGTCAAGAAAATGCCTCGTGGAGCAAAAATAAAGAACCCTTTTAAATATGTGATATTATTTTTTATTAAAACTTGGTTCATTTATGTGTTTTATGAATCAATTCGGATAAACATGTAAAAAGATTAAATAAATAAAAATAGTATTAACATACAAGAGAAAAAACTCAGTGCAAGTTAAGCTCCGTGCACCAACAGTGTAAGTCGACCTGAATACCCGCTGTTGTCAAAAAGAAGAAAATCATGCAATACGAGAACGACTTCAAGATAATACAACAACAACTACACGACGACACGTTTCCGCTTGACGAGCTCTCTTTTTTGCTGGCTGTCGCTCGTGCAAGTAGCGGTTTTTTATTTGTCGCGTACCGTGTGCCGTCGTGTGTCGTGTGAATTCACTGAGATCTTCCGGAATCCGACTGCAACAGACTCTGGCCAGCCGGACAAGCGCGGAAAAAACTGGTGAGTTGGACAGCTGGACAATATTGTGTCTAAACAACAAAACTAATTTTCGTGTCCACGCCATTCAGACAAAACCCATCGCACGGGAACGAAAAGACGGTCCGCATAGAGAAGGAAACGGACGAAAAGAGTGCTGGAAAGTTTTTATTTTTTTTTTTTATATAAATTACTTTATTTGAAACGGCTCATACCTTTGAGTTTTAAGGAGCCAAACTCGTTTTTGTGTTTATAACAATTGATTACTTAGGTCTAGCACTTTTTGTTTCAAGAGGAGAAAAAGATAGAAAGGGAAATAGGAAATTGAAAAGAATTATAGACGGAGATCGATAGCTTTTAGAAAAAGATAAATTTCGAACATGTAGTCCAAATCTAGCACAGCTAACACATCCCTCACTGGAACATAGGGTGGTTTTCCTCGGGCCCGAAGGGAGTCTATCAAATTCGTTCTAGCGACAAGATGGACCTCGCACGACCAAACAATATGCTCGATGTCGTGGTAACCTTGGCCACAGCCACACAAATTGCTGCCAGCAATATTTAAACGATAGAGTACCGCATCCATGGAATAATGATTGGACATGAGACGGGAGAATATACGAATAAAATCCCGACTCAGGTCCAATCTATTAAACCAGGGTTTGAGGCTTACCTTTGGAATAATCGAGTGGAGCCACCGACCCATATCATCCTCTTTCCATTTGCGCTGCCAGTTGACAACAGAGTTCCTTCGTGCCAAGAAGTAAAATTCGTCGAAGACGATTTCACGGTGATACGTGTCGCCTTCTGTCGCCCCCACTTTTGCCAGAGAGTCTGCCCTCTCATTACCCATTATCGAGCAATGTGAGGGGACCCAAACAAAGGTGATGGCAAAGCAACGTTTTGATAAAGCACTCAGAATATCTCGTATCTTCCCGAGGAAATACGGCGAGTGCTTTCCCGATCTTATTGAACGGATTGCTTCAACAGAACTAAGACTGTCCGTTACAATATAGTAGTGTTCTGTTGGCCGTGATGCGACGCTTTCCAACGCCCAAAAAATGGCTGCTAACTCTGCAATGTATACAGAACATGGTGACTGGAGATTATATGAGGCGCTAGCTATTTCGTTGAAAACTCCAAATCCCGTTGATTCCTCTATTAGAGACCCATCGGTAAAGTACATTTTATCAGCATCGACGTGTCTATATTTAGCATCGAAAATTCTTGGAATCAAAAGTGGACGATGCGATTCCGGGATTCCACGAATTTCTTGCTGCATAGACAAATCAAACTGGACAGAAAAGGTGTCGTAGTCATGGATGAAAACACGAGTTGGAGAGTACGAAGAAGGATTAAACTGCATGGACATAAAGACATGATATATAGACATAAATCTTATTTGAAGATTTTGCTCAAGTAGCCTTTCAAAATTTACGATCACCAATGGGTTCATAACCTCACACCTGATGAGGAACCGGAGAGATAATAAATTAAATCGATCTTTCAGTGGGAGTATGCCTGCTAAAACTTCAAGACTCATGTTATGCGTTGAGGGCATACAGCCCAACGCTATGCGGAGACAACGATATTGGATACGCTCGAGTTTGATGAGGTGAGTTTTAGCAGCTGACTGGAAACAGAAGCTACCATACTCCATCACTGAAAGAATAGTTGTTCGATACAATTTTAAAAGATCTTCTGGATGGGCTCCCCACCAGGTGCCAGTGATTGATCGGAGAAAATTGATTCTTTGTTGGCATTTTCCTTTCAGATACTCAATGTGGGCTCTCCAGGTACACTTGGAATCAAACCAAACCCCAAGATACTTGAAACACCTCGATTGAGTGATCGTTCTGCCTAGGAGTTGAAGCTTAGGTTGAGCAGGTCTATGTTTCTTAGAGAAAACCACCATCTCCGTTTTCTGAGGGGAAAACTCAATCCCAAGCCCTAAAGCCCAGGAAGACAATCTGTCTAAAGTATCTTGTAAAGGTCTGTGCAGATGAGACTCGGAAGATCCTGTGACAGACACCACGCCGTCATCTGCAAGTTGTCTTAGAGTGCAGCCTTCAGAGAGACAACTGTCGATGTCACTTACGTAAAAGTTGTACAAAAGTGGACTTAAACATGAACCCTGCGGGAGGCCCATGTAAGAGGTTCTTCTAATTGCAATATCTCCGTGAGCAAAGTTCAGATGTTTCTCACAAAGCAAGCTGTATAAGATGTTGTTCAAGAGAGGAGGCAGACCCCGGGAGTGCAACTTGTCTGACAACACCTCTATTGAAACTGCATCAAAAGCTCCCTTTATGTCCAGAAACACTGAAGCCATTTGCTCACGTTTTGCGTACGCCATTTGTATCTTTGACGACAGCAAAGCAAGACAATCGTTTGTCCCTCTGCCCCTTCGAAACCCAAATTGAGTATCTGAAAGGAGACCATTTGTTTCAACCCATTTATCCAAACGAAACAAAATCATTTTCTCCATCAATTTGCGTATACAAGACAACATCGCTATTGGACGGTACGAATTCGCATCGGACGCTGGTTTTCCGGGCTTTTGGATAGCGATAACTCTCACTTGTCTCCACTCTTGGGGAACAATGTTATGCTCCAAGAATTGATTAAATAAATTTAACAAGCGAAATTTGGCAGCGTCCGGAAGGTTTTTCAACAAGTTAAATTTGATTTTATCAATACCCGGAGCTGAATTGTTGCAAGAGAGGAGGGCAAGTGAGAATTCGACCATCGAAAAGCTGGAATCCATACCACACCTATCTGGCGGCACATCCCGTATTATTTTTTGTACAGGCGTAGAGTCTGGACAGACTTTCCGTGCGAAGTTAAATATCCATCTATGTGAATATTCCTCACTTTCATTCGTAGATGATCGATTACGCATGCTGCGTGCCACTCTCCACAAGGTACTCAAGGATGTTTCTCGTGATAAGCCACCCACAAAATTCCTCCAGTACGCCTTTTTCTTCCCCTTGATCAATTTTTTAAACTTATTTTCAAGGGAAACATATACTTCAAAAAGGGCGAGAGATCCATATTTCCGAAAATCTTTGAATGCTTTTGATTTGTCCTTATAAAGCTTGGAACACTGCTAGTCCCACCATGGGTTTGGAGGCCTTCGAGGAACTGATGAGTCTGGGATGGGTTTTGTTTGAGCACGAAGTGCACTTTCATGTATTAATCGTGAAAGAAAGTGGTACTCCTCGGTAGGAGGTAAAACATTCGTAGAACCGATAGCTGATGTTATTTCGTCCGTGTACTTTTTCCAGTCGATGTGTCTTGTAAGGTCATATGTCATATTTATTGTGTTTGAAGAGCTGACCCCATTGGTGATTGTAATTTTGATAGGCAAATGATCACTACCATTGGGATCAGGGATTACCTTCCACTGGCAATCCAATGATAGTGAATTTGAGCAGAGTGAGAGGTCAATTGCACTGTGTCTTGCAGGTGGTTTAGGTATTCGTGTTTTTTCTCCCGTGTTCAAAACTGTTAAATTGAAACTATCACAAATGTCATAGATAAGAGTAGAACGACTATCGTCAATTTGTTCTCCCCAGACAGTTCCATGCGAATTGAAATCGCCCAGGATTAACCTTGGCTCAGGGAGCACTGAGCACAGGTCCTCTAGGTGATTTCGATCCACTGCAACTCTCTGAGGCCAGTACAAACTGACAACACATAAGTCCTTACCTCTTATAGTTGTATGACACGCAACAGCTTCAATTCCGCCTGATAATGGAAGGTGGATTCTGTAAAAGGAGTGGCGCTTATTGATCCCCAAAAGCACCCCTCCATAAGAATCGTAACGATCCAGACGGATAACATTAAAAACGTGGAATGAAATGTTCGATTGAGAAGAAAGCCAAGTTTCGGACAACGCAAAAATGTCACAATTTATTTCATGAAGAAGATGTTTGAACGGATCCATTTTCGGAATTAGACTACGACAATTCCACTGTAGAACAGTGATATCTCCGACCTCTCGGCGTAAATTAGCCATCGAGAGAGATAAACACTGAAAGAAGGGGCCAGGTTTGCATCAATTGCTTCAAAAATGTCTTTGCCAAGGGGAGCATTGCGAAAACAATGTCTCTTATGGATTCAGATACGTTGAAAAACGATAATATTCCATTTACTATATCAGTTAGCTTGAAAATTCCCGCTTGGGAGGTTGGTTCTCCCGAAACTACGTTGGATATTGGAGACTTCGAAGATCCTGCCACTTCTGGTTTACTCTGGGGTACAAATTTCATGGGGAATCCAGGAGGGCCTGTTTTGGCATTTCTCGAACTTGATGGTTTTTGTCTATTATTTATTGTAGAGCTAACTGAGGGTATTTTTTCCGGAACTTTGGGGGTTTTAGGAGCAGGTTTTGCCCGTTTCCGGGAGTTTCCAACGAAGATAACTGGTCTATCCTGATCAGTGGAATCAGTGTCTTCACTGTCAACTGACAGCACTGAGAAGATGTTACTGCATTGGGGTTGGGTCGGAGGCACCGCGCTCTTTAAAATTGCGGCATAGGAACGTTTTGACCGTTCCTTCAAAGAGCGCCTTTGTTTATCCCAGCGGCTCTTGAATGCCTCGCACAGGGAGGTATCATGGGGTGAGCCCCCGCAATAGACACATTTCTGCTCTATTGCTGAGCACGCTCCTTCCCCATGAGTCTCCCCACAGTTGGGACAACGCGTCTTGTTGTAGCAGTGGGACGCTGTGTGTCCCAATTTTATGCAATTTTTACATTGCATCGGTCGAGGCACAAAGAGCCGCACAGGAAGCCTCAAAACTCCGTCAATCAAGACGTAGTTAGGGAGGGCGGTACCTGCGAAGGTAACACGAAATGAGGCTGAAGGAGTGTACCTTTTATCTCCATTAACGACGGTGGTAGTTCTGAGTTGGCGACAATCCAAGATTTCAACCGAAGTCGAATCAAGGCTCTTGAACTTACCAACGCCGTTGGATTTAATGTACTCCTCCTTGAGACTCATCTCTGTGATCACGCCCTCGATCTCTACGTCTCGAGAGGGGATGTAAACACGGTACTCAAGGTTAATGAAATTGCTGGCTACAATTTCATTTGCGGCTTTCCGGTCAGCCACAACAACGCGCAGCTTGTTCGGACGTACTTTAGTAATACTAGATACAGAGGGCCACCTCGCCAGATCTTTGGTGATCTGTACCACATTTAGTTGCTTACCATTTACTTTGGGCCGGATGAAAACCACCCAAGGTCCAGTGAGAGATGAGCCCTCTGTGTATTTTCGGAGCCGGGTTGTTCCACTCTTAACCGAGGGCGATGAAGAATTACCACCCACCTGAGAATGGATCGCATTTGAGGGACCAGCATCATCTGTATCCTCCAAATGCTCTTCATTCTCGTAGGTTGAATTCTCATCGTCCTCGGTTGAGGCGTTTAACCCCCCGCCTTCGTCCATTTTTATCAACGGAGACACTAGTGTCTTCCGTTTTCAAAATTTGAACGAAGCACTGAAAATTCAAAATATAATAGTGAAAATGATAGGGTAGGAAAAGAGAAAAAAAAAGAAGTTAAAAACTTGTTTCTTAATTCGAAAACGACGATTTCCTTCAGTGTCTGCGATGGTCCAAATATCTAACGTCAACAATGGCCGACCGCCACGTGGTTTTCTTTCGATCGGATGTCCGTCCGTCCGTACTGCCTGTCCGCCTTGATCAGGACGTAGATGGTCAACAATTGTGGTCACCAGGATGAGTTGGTTCCCCGACAACGGCAATCAAAGTCCGAATTATTCGGGCTTCCAATAAGATCCAACCGGCGCTGCGGGAGATTTTATTCGGATGTATCCGGCTGCTGGTAAGGAATAATCCTTTTCCAATCGGTGTAATATTGCACCCACGGTTTTATTGTAGTCGCACTTCAAAAATAAACTTTGAAACCACTCTTTCGACGAAATTGTTTTTTTTTCACTAGCAGCGATAAAAACGCGACCGCCTTCGGCGAGTGATGCCAAACCAATGTGCTGGAAAGTTGGTGAGTGCAAAGTTAAAACCGACTTGCGAAACATATAAAACAATAATTTTGTTCGTTTGCGCCCGCCAGATAAGTCACCACGAGTCAAGCAAAGTGCTCAGAAAAGCACCAGGAAGAAGGGAAAAGAAAGCCCAAAAGAGCCCCAGTTAAAGGGTGAGTAAGAAAGAAAAAGAAGAAAATTAAGCTGGCCATGGTTCTAACACCAAAATTGCCACAGGGCTCTTTTTTCTTCCTCTCTTCCTTTTCCTCTTCGCAGCTTTCTGGATCCTTTCCGCATCTTCTTGGAAAACTGACAACGCGGGTGGTCGCATCATCCGGAGGCCGAGCTGCAACCGGAAACCTCGAGCCGATAGAGGAGCTGGACCGACGAGCCGAGAAAGGCACCGAATCCGCATGCCGAACGGGAATCGGAACGGCAAACCGGACAGTGTTGGAATCCGGGAGCAGAGCCTGCGAGCCAACCAGGAATCATCGCAGTGGGGCGAGCCTCGCTCAGGAAAGCGACATCAATCTGAATCGCGCATGGAGCGGTTTTCATCTACAGTTTCCGGGATCAAAGTGCTCGTCATCATTCCGCCGTCGAAGCGTGGGAGTCAGCCGGCTCTGTTCAGAGCTACCCACGCGCGTCTGTTGTTGGTTGGTCGGCCGATGACCATTTGCAAGCGAAAAAATGAGCGTTTTCGCTACACTTTTGATGCCGTGCCGGAGAGGCCTAGAGGCCATAATGTAAGTTCTTTCCCGATCTTTATTCTCAACATTGTAGATGTTAGTGGGAGGAATTTCCTGCTCTTATAAAATGAGCTAAGTGGCAATGGCCAAAATAAAAAGCAAAATGATTTAATCTAAATTACATGTTAAATTTTATTTCGGAAACAGTTCCGAAATCTCTTTGGCTGAATTGATTGAGCTAGCCGGAGCAAAAGCAAAGAGGAAGAAGAAACTTCAATCTTCTTTCCTTAGCCAACCCTTTATCTTCTAACACATCTTTATTTGAAACGGCTCATACCTTTATTAGGCTTTAAGGAGCCAAACTCGTTTTGTTTGTTTACAATTGTGTACTTAATTCTAGTTCATCACTTTATATTAGAATAGAAAAGAAAATAGATAGGGAAATATGAAGATAAAAAGAATTATAGACGAAGATCAATAGCTTTTGGGAAAAGGTATATTTCGAACATGTAGTCCAAGTCTATCACGGCCAGCACATCTCTCACTGGAACATAGGGTGGTTTTCCTCGGTCCCGAAGGGAGTCTATGAAATTCGTTCTAGCAACAAGATGGACCTCACACGACCAAACAATACGCTCGATGTCATGGTAACCTTGGTCGCAACCACACAAATTGCTGCCAGCAATGTCAAAACGATAGAGTACCGCGTCTAAGGAATAATGATTGGACATGAGACGGGAAAATATACGAATAAAATCCCGACTCAGGTCCAGCCTATTAAACCAGGGTTTAAGGCTTACCTTTGGGATAATCGTAATATGTGATATTAATCGGGAGCTAAAAACTGCTTCTAATATCAAGAACGGTTTATTAATCTAAACGTAACCTATAGAGGACTTAAGGATAATCTAGAAAAAAAAAATCAATCATAAGAAATATTCCTGCTGTGTTCCCATGGCGTGACGGCGCTGCTCGAGGTGAGTGTGTTCCCCCGTCGCAGCCACCGATAAGAAGCATCATCGTGAATCCAAGTTTGTTTGCACCGTTTGTCCGACCGCCCTCAATTACAGATTTCCACGTTTGGCCTGGTCGGCTTCGATGGCCTCGAACAAGGCCTTAAAGTTGCCGGCACCGAACCCCTACGGGTCATAAAAGTCATCGTTATCAAAAAAAAAAAAAAAAAAAAAAACGAGGGGTTTGATAGAAAAACTTACATTATGGTTATGTCTCTGGATGACTTCCAAAAACAGGGTCGGACGGTCTTGCATGTTTTTGGTGAAGATCTGCAGCAGATACCCATTTTCGTCGTAATCGATAAGGATGTTCAGCTTCTGCAGCACGTCCATGTCTTCCTTGATTTTGAGGCCGCTACTGCGCAGCCGTTCCCTCAGCTGATCGTAGTACGTATCCGGAACGGACAGGAAGTGCATGCCACGGGCGCGTAAATTCTTGATCGCTGCAATTATGTCTCCGGTATTCAGGGCGATATGTTGAACTCCCGCACCACCGTAATAGTCGACGTATTCCTCAATCTGGGACTTTTTCTTACCCTTGGCCGGTTCGTTGAGCGGCATTTTGACCGTTTCTTCGTAGTTGGTCATTACAATTGAACGCAGGGCGGAGTATTCGGTGTGGATTTGACTGTCGTCCACGGACCAAAATCGGTGGAACATTAGAACTTTCTCGTACCAGGCCGCAACCGACTCCATCTGCAGGTCCGGTTGGTTTCCGACCACGTGGTCGATGAAATCGAGATGCGTCGGCGGGAGAATTTTGACCAGCGGATCTTCGTACAGAGGAGATTTGTACCCGGGTAGGAACAATCCCGTGTAGTTCTTCCTCTCGACAAACGTGTGCTGGGTATCGCCATAGGTTTTAACGGTGGCAAATCGAACCGTTCCAAACTGGTCCGATTCCTCCCAAACGTCCCTCACCAATACGGCTCCACGTTCCTTGGCCCGCTTGACAATCACATCCAGATCGTCCACCTGGAACGCCACATCCTTCACGCCGTCCCCGTGTTTGGCCATATGATCGCCCAGCTCCCGGTTGTTCGGCTCGTAAGCCGACACAAACACGAACACAATCTTATTCTGGCGGACGGCATGTTTGGCAACCTGACGGCTTCCGGTTTCCAGTCCCTGGTAGGCGAGGTTCTCGAAACCCATCCGGGTGGTGTAGTAGCTGGCCGCCTGCTTGGCATTGCCCACGTAGAAAGTGATGTGGTCGAAGCAGAGGAACCTGCCTCCGTCCGGTTTCGGTCCCTTGTCGGTGTAGGTCGTCTAAAAATAATAATGAAACAAAGATTACACTGGGGAACAGCAATTTGGGTGCCTTTGTTTTAATAGCTGTTTTTGGAAGATTTTGGCCTCCTGAATTCGAATTATTCGTCTGATTTTTTTTCTATCAGCTCTTGTCGCCAAAATTGATCGCTTTGCAGTGATTTTTAAGGGAGCTTATCTGAGCGACATGACATGAAATAAAGCATTCATTATCTACATTAAATTTTGAAATTGTTTTCGAATAAGTAACGAATTTTAATTTAACTTCTTAGCTGTAAAATTTTATTTCAGATCTAAATTTACTAATTTTTATGTATTCATAATTAAAAATATTCAAATTTAAAGAATTTTTAATTTACTTTTTCAAAATTAGAATTAAAATTGTGAGTATTTTATTTTGTTTTTTTTTTTTATTGAGAAAACTTGAAAGAAACTCATAAAAATTTAAATTCAGGATTTTGAATCTCAGGTTGTTTTCAATTTTCAAAAAATAATGATCAATTTGATTCCTAATATTTTTTTTATGTAAAGTTTAAAAACTTTTTTTTTAAATTTCAAATAGCTATTTTAAATATTCTGAAGGTTCAACTTCCAAATGGAAGCTTAGGATGTAAAAAATAAATTTTTCGGTACATAACATTTTATACAACGATGTGAAAACTTCACTTTGGATTATGCTTTTTGGAGAATCGATTTGAAGATTATATTTGAAGTTCAATTTTTCTTTTTCTTTTTTTGCACTTTTTCAAGGTAAAACTCAAATAACTTATAACAACTGTATATTGTTTTGAAATTTTTTAAATTTCAAAACATTGTGCTTGCGCTAAGTTCATTGGTGATCATAAAGCATAATGCATGAAGTCTTTTTTTAGAATTAAACGATTGTATCCCATTTATTCGAAATCTTTTTCCCAGAATGAAGCAATTCCCACAAAAAAATTCCCAAGAATACACCATTACTAGAATTTTTGTTTCATGCTGGTGAAAAAAATCTGCTAAATGGTTCATTAAAAATGAATGGAAAAAATCATGAAAAATGTTATGGGGAATTTCTTGGAAATTTTCAATCTATGGAGCAGGGCATCTCTGTCTATCCTCGGTCGATTACAGACATTACAAAATCGTTGCAATAAAACCATATTCAAACTTCCTTATCTCTACCCTACCTCTTTACTTTACTCAAATAAAACTCACAATGTTCTACCTTTAACCAACTTGTGTAGTCTGCAAACATTATTGTATGTCTTCGACAATTTGAACAAGAAATTTATTGTTTTACCTAGGCACTCGTTCTCGTTATATTCGACAATCACATCATTTGCTTCGAAGCCGTTGTTTAACATCTAAAATTGTCTTCCAGAAGTTGTCGAAAATGCTAACAACCGCAGTATTTTCAAATCGAAAGTGATACCCCAAGCAACCAAAAGTCCCATAAAACAGGTACAAAAACGCTTACTCAGCCCTATCATTGATATGAAGTACGCTCTATTCAGCTCAAAATTTAAGTTCTTATTGATACTTTAAAGTTGGAAAACAAGTCTTAATGATCTTCTATTCAGCTTCCAGCGGCCATCTAATTCAGCTTCCAAAAAATCTCAAAATGAGCAAAAAATCTGTCTATCTCAACTGAACCCTTAGCTTCGATTCATATCACCTTCTCTTGATTATTTACTGTGTTCTGTACCGGTGCCGCCATGATGCCACGCGCCGGATTCCAAAATCGACCAATTGCTCAATTGCTTCTTTCCTACATATATCGCATCAGAATGGTCACTCAATTACTAAATTACTTATTGAAAAAAACTTGCCCGGCTTGGGGATCGAACCCCGACCTTTGCGGTGAGAATCGAACACGCTACTACAAGACCACGCCTAAATGTTGTTCTAACTGAAACAAAAACTCGAAGAGGTGATTTGATTTTGAAAGCACATCAATGCACTTTTTGTGGCTTACGAAATCCCGTTTTGAGAACTTTTGTGCCTTTTATGTGACTTACCAAATCCCGTTTTGAGCACTTTTGTGCCCTTTATGTGACTTGAGTCCCGTATAAAAGACGTATAGATCACTTTTACAACTTTCAAGTTCATTAATACAGTACATACAGTTCACTAAAGGGAATTGGGCAGTTGATTCTTTTTGTCAGCCAATATGTAACTTTCAATGTCTGCATTCAAGTAAATATGTGACTTTTGGTTGCTTGGGACGTCACCTCAAGGAACTTCAGTCATAAACCTAATCATCATGCCAGTATTTTTTATTTTTTGTTACACATAAGTACATATATATATTAACCTAAAGAAAAATTTCGAAGTATATAACGTTAACATTTTTGTAAATATTTTTTCGTAGTGAGTACATTAGCTATATCAACTAATTTTTAATTTGTTTTTTTTTTTGTGTTAATTATTTATTAAACATGGATCTCTTCAAAGGAATATTTTTTCCACTGAGATTCATTCTTAGTTTAATTTAGTTTACTTGTCTAGCTTCCTTCCCTCGCATTAAGTAAAAAATATTTTTGGTTCTCAGCATGAATGAATTTTGCTTGCGTTTTTTGTTGTTTTGTTTGCTGCCAGACATGCGGGGGGCCGTGGGGGATGGCCGCTTTAAGGCGACAGCACAATAGCCCGTCGTGCGTCGCGTCGTGCCAGCGTCGCGTTGACATTTCATTTTGGGAATATATTTTATCGTATGAGCCCCCACAATGATGCGTCGCGTCAGCGTGGGCATTGTACTAAAATGCAAAACTTGTTCTAAACAGCAGCGTTCTCCAACGTCGGCGCTTTGTTTTTGAAAAATTTCGAAATTGTAGCGCGTCAATGATAATTTGCAGGACGTATTTGTGTGAACCAGCAATCAAATTTATACCTCGTCAATGTTCAAAAAAGTTTATTGTTCAATAAAAACTCGATACAAATGCTCGATACAGTGCGTTTAAAATTTAAAAAAAATTTGATTTAGGAAGCAAAAAAATGAGAACACGAATTTTATTTTGTTTCCATTACTACTTTCCTTTTTTCAATTCAAACACATTTCAATATTTTCGTTACAAAATCGATACACAAATTTCAGAATAAATGATCACACTTTCTAATTTCCTATGTATTTATTTTATTTTTGCTTAATTAAAAACTCATAATTATTGGGTTGCTGACCATCGAGAGATGCATTTCTGGCTACATTCAAGGCTCCAGCGCTGAAAGGTGTCCATTCTGCGGGCGTTACCAGCTTCACCAACGGTACTTATTGCAATTAATTGGATTCTTCTTCGCGGGAGTCAAAATCAAACATATTCCTCCTCTATAATATGCATTTTGAATTACCCCGAAGCGGCTGTTGGCATTGTGCAACATGTCGATTTTCTTCCGTTTGGAGAATTGACTTACTGGTTCTCTGTGCTACTGGCAAGACCCTGGGCTGGGAGGCGTCTATTCCACAGCTATGAAGTTGAAGCGTGAGCTTATAATCCGCTGGGAGACAATCCAATAAATTCCGTCTCTGCCTAAAAAAAAAACTTTGCAGTGCTGATCGAAAGGAACAAATCAAAACAAACTTTTGGTTGCTTTGATTCTTGACGCTGTATTGTGATGCAAAAATCTTCGGTTGCGTCGCGTCAGCGTTTTAGTACTCGACGACGGCGTTGACAGCTGACGCGACGCGACGTTCGACGCTGTATTGTGTTTCTGCCTTTATATGTGTAAAAAAAAATCTAGGCAAACGTTTGCGGGGAAATGGAGTAGGGTAGGTGTTCCTAATTTGGCATGTGTACTTAATGTTAACATACTGTTCGATTTTGACTGTTTTTGACGTTATTTTTCACTTCTCATAATTATAAAAGAAAAAATGATAATGTAACGGATCATGTGAACTTTCATTTTACAAACAAATTAGTTTTCTATCTCACAGGATATTTCGTAAAATCCGGATTGTTTCAAAGTATGTCTAAATTGAATGGAATTGTTAGCAAATTTCTTAAAAAACACCTGTCTAGAAATGGAAGATTATAGCTGAATTTGTCAACCGATTTTTTTTTAATTTTTCGTCGGATTGTTTTTTATCATGATTCAAGTAATAAGTATGTTAGAACCATGTTTTTTCGGGTAAAAACTAAAAAAAGCATATGTCCACAATTAGGAACACATTGAAAATAGTGTTCCTAATTATGGACATAATCAAAGTTTTCCAAAGTATATCAAAGTAATAGAATGTATTTGAAATAAATTTAATTGATGGAATTGTTTTTTAACTTAACATTCAACGATCTGTTAAAATAAACTGTTTTGAGCTAATAATACATGATTTTTTTGACTTCAGTCACCTTCAGTGTATCTCAAAGCTAAAAATGTTGAAAAATATTTTCGCCAGGTTGTAAAGAACGCACCAAACCATCAAGTTACAGAGAGATTCTCAACGAGAACAAAATCGAAAGGAAAAATTTAAAAAAAAATTCAATAAAATACGTTGTATACCGTCATCTGGGGCATCATGCAACACTTTTCAACTTCAATGGCTTCTAAAAACCTAATGTCCACAGATAATCCTACCGTTTGTACATCAAAAGTTTTAAGGTAAATGGGACATTAAATTAACGTAGTCAGAAAAATAATTGGTTCCCATAGTTATTTTTAAATTTACAAAACATGCGATTTTAACCCCACTAAGAAAAATGGGTATGTTGCAAAAACCTTTGTTGAAATGAAAAAGAAAAAAAAAGTTTGAATAGTTATAGTTTTTGACATATTTGTGATGTCGTTACGCATAAAGCACGATCTGCAGTTATTTTTGATTTTGTTAGAATTAAATTTGATATTTTTTTGGACAAAGATTAAAAAAAAAAAAAAACATAAGGGTGATGTATACATTTAGGGATAAAAAAATACTACAAAAAAAAATTTAAAACCATATTCCTGCATATGGAAACAAGATTTAAACTGTGAATCATTTATTGGCATGTCGATGCATTATTGCAAATATTTATTAAAAAAAAAAATGATTGTCCGAAAAATGTTTTTACACGAACAGTATTGATATAGGATATTAAAATCAATATAAAGTTTTAAGGTGATATCATTAAGCCAATCCGTCATACTGTGTAAAGTTTTTTACGGCATCGAAAAATGTAAAAATATCGATTTTTCAAATTTTCTATGAGAATTAAAAACTTGAAAAAACTATCTTACGATGTGAGAAACTATGACATCATCGTTTTATTATTATTAAATGTTAATTTTATTACATTATACTAAAATAAAAGTTAAATAAGTGTTGCGGTACACAAATAATGCAACGAACCATGCTGTAGCATGATGCTCTGTTTGACTGTGTCTATTTGTATCCATTACAATTAATTTTCTACTTTTTGAAATATAATAATGTATTCATTGGAAAAGGTTAAGTTTGAATTTTAATAAGCTCAACATCCAATACTTTCTTTAAAACTAGCGTAAAGGAATATTGTTCTTATTTCCCTATTCATATTCCAAAAACGTTGTAAAATTTATAAAAAGGTGGGTTTTGAGATTTTTCATATTAAAGTATTAAAAAAAACAAACCCATATGTAAAATCAGGAACAAATAGTGTAATATTGAGTACGCTGATACATTTTTCCTCATATGTTAACATTAGGAACAATTAGTGCCAAATTAGAAATGATTATTTCAATCCATAACAGAATTCTGAAAAAAAATTGGAACTTAGTTACAAAAAATTGCTTATCTAAGAATTAAAGATTCGGTCTACTAGTATCAAAGCTAAGGACCTCTTACATAATATAGCGAAATGAGGCGCACTTACCCTACCTATCTGTTTTCAAGTTTTGAAAGCAGTAACATACATGGGATCCATGATTATGTTGTAACGCGCTTATTCAAGTATGCTTTTTTTTAGTTGATTTTTCTTTTTCAATTCGGTACGCTTTATTGTCGTGTTGAAATTTTTCATTTTTCAAAACTCAAGAAGGCAAATTAGAAAATTACTTTAAATTTTCAACCTATTTTTCAGTTTTATTGAAATTTTAACCTTTCGTTTCATTTTAATAACAAATAAGTTACACAGTTTTAAGATGAAAAAAAGGAAAAATGGTCAAATCCAAAGCCGAAAACCTGGACTCAATTGTAAAACGATTAGAGTTCACTTAGAATTCACAGGAAATTATGGAAAAAGTTTTTAGTCTTAGATGATCGCACTAGTCAAAAGTGCCTCCTGATTTTCTTTCGGCCATACTTCCAACAACAGTTTTTTTTGTTACGAAGCAGAGGTGACCTCGGTCCTAATTCACAACATTGATCTTTCATCTCTTTTTCTCTTTTCCAAACTATCTATTGACTACTAGGAAGTGGCCAGCACCGTTATTGATGATCAAAGCGAGAACATCAGTTTTGTTCGTTGTGAATGTACTGCCAATCCCAGGCAACATTCTTTTGACCTTTTAACCGATCATGGAATTCGAAATGTATTTAACTTCATTAAAATTATATTGATCAATAAACTCTAAGAACACTGGATCATACATTATTCAAAAAGTTGCATAAATCATTTCGGGATCAGTGATTTAAGGTCTATGGCGACCGTCAAAATTTGTTAAAACAAGCTTAAGTCTGCTCAAGTGTAGTAGAATTCATAACACATTCTAATTCACGACACTTCCTAATTGAAACCAAGCACTAATAGTCAGCTTCTCAACAGTTATGCTTCAGAAAATTTTAAAAAATGTTGTTAGAGGTAATCGTAGTACGATCTTAGAGAATCGTTCGTTGAATCGTCATATTTCCTTATTTTGGCCCCATCCTTCTTGACTTCCTTTGTTTCCAAATTTTGATTTGAAGACAGTCACTAAGCAGAGATTTTGAACTAACATCACAAAATTGTAACTCCGTAGAAGAATTTCCAAATCAGGACTGAAACCCACTAAAAAACTTCAATAATTTTTATCGAGCACATTTTCATTGGTTTTTTGTAAGTCACTCATTTGTTTCCTTCCATGAATACAGATTTTTACGTAAGATTTCACAATTTAAAATTTCAATCTATAAAAAGTTCTCACCATTTTGAACTAGTCAGGAAAAGATTCTTCACTAGCACTTGCTGAAAATTCAACTCAGGTTGAATATCTTCCACAAATCTTTAATCACTTCTGCTGAGCTGCTCCAGCCAATTCACTAAACTGATATCCAAAACTTTCTTTCCCAAGGCGACACTTTATCCCAAAATAAAATTTCCAACTCGTTATATCCTCCAGGCAGACAGACAGACCTTCTGCGACCGATCGCGATCAAATCGAAACTTGTCTCTGGAACCGGCTGGAATTTGGCTTTTATAGATGGATTAGCGATGCCGGTGTCGGACGATTGTGTATATGCATTAGAATTTTGCCTGCCATGCTTCGAGTCATCCGGAGAACAGGTTACTTGTTGTTGTTTCCAACCGAAGACCGGCTTCGAGAAGAGTCCGTTGCCAGTTGTCTGGTTCGAAGGGATCAGTAGACCATCGATCGTCAACCGACACCATGGAAGACACGTTTTATTTGAATTTTGTTTGAACTTGACTACGACATTTCGAATAGAATTTTAGATTTTTTAGGAAAGCAATTTTAAATTGTACAATAGACTGCCCCAAATTTGTATGGGAAATTCAAAACCTGTGAAATGTTATGCGCTGCAGGTTAAAATTGATCCTTGGCCTAGTACAAGACCTCATGCGAAATTTGGGCCAGATCGGATCACGTTTAGGGGTCGCTCAACGAGCCTGAAGTTTGTATGGGATTTTGAGACATTTTGTTCGGGAGAAACATGAAAAACCAGTTTTTCATCAATAACTTTGGTTCCCGTCGGCCGATTTCTTTCAAAAACGGGTTTTCTTAAAGCCTAAATTATGAAAAATATTTCATCCGAAGACTGCATTTCAATTAGAGTTAAGATAAGAAAGTTATAAGGCTTCAAAAATGGGTTAACTTTTTTAAGGATGGTATTCATCACTGTTAATGAGTCGAGGCGGTCGAACATATTGACGCCTCATTAACAGTGCTGAATACCACCGTTAAAAAAGTTAGCCCATTTTTGAAGCCTTATAACTTTTTTATCTTAACTTTTATCGAAATGCAGTCTTCGCATGAAATATTTTTCATAGTTTAGGCTTTAAGAAAACCCGTTTTTGAAAGAAATCGGCCGACGGGAACCAAAGTTATTGATGAAAAACTGGTTTTTCATGTTTCTCCCGAACAAAATGTCTCAAAATCCCATACAAACTTCAGGCTCGTTGAGCGACCCCTAAACGTGATCCGATCTGGCCCAAATTTGGCATGAGATCTTGTACTAGGCCAAGGATCAATTTTAGCCTGCAGCGTATAACTTTTTCAAAAGTCGGGTCATTTGGGGCACTCTATTGTACAAGTTTCCATTTTTCATTGGCTTTTGATTTCTAGTTGTGTGTACCGTAATCCGGGGTAATATTGATCACTTTTTTCAATATATTCCAATTATTTTTTTCTGTTAAGGGGAATGTGGCATGTTTTATATTTTTAAAACCAGTACTGGACTCCTATGAACGTAAAACATGGATGCAGAAATTTATAAGACCTCTTTAAATTTGATTTAAAAATCGTCATTAATCAGTCTCTATTCTGAAGGTTTTAATGAGTTTTCGTGATCATAAGGGATACAAACCACCTTCATAATTTAAAAAAATGCTAGTTTATCAATTCAACCTTGATTTTTATCGTTTTATTTTAAAAATATTTATAATCGAAAAATGAACTATGGCGCTGCCTATATGTGAAAATAATTATAATTGCTAAATAGTTTGAGTTTCAAAATACAAATGAAATTTTACCTTCACACATTCCTGTAGGCCCTCCCACTATTTCCATTTTCATTGTTTCTTCAAAATTAACGATTTGATAGGGTTTCTATACATTTGTCCAATACGGGATTACTCTTGGAAAATGTCCTTATTTTTTAAATATCAAAAATTTATCATTAAATGACTATAAAAATAGCACTATAACTAATCATATTCAAAGAAAAAAGTTATTCTTTCACATTAAACAACCCGTTTGCTTCTAAATGCTTTTTGGTATCATCAGGAGAACTGTTTGTTTGCGAGCCTTGGAAAAATAGATTTTTTACTAACAGCAAAAAAAATCAAATACAAATCAAATTTTGCCTATTCGATACTCAACTAAGGGAACATCCATAAATGACGTAGCTTTTATTCGAATTTTTATACCACCCCCCTCCCCCCTCGTAGCATTTCGTCACAAAGTCATAGACCCCCCCTAGATAATAACGTAGCTTTAATAAACCCCCCCCCCATTTTGAAAAATCGATATTTAATTTAGAATAATACAAAAAATAATTGCATCTGCGATGTCAGCTGCCTGTGATGACCGGCAGTGATGACCAGCACTTCTTGTCCTCTTTTGCCTACAATTCGCTTTGGACGAATATTTCTATCCGAGGCTGGGGCCTTGTGGATTTTGCTATGCTCCTTTTGGAGAACATTTGAAGCAAAATATAAATTGCATTTCTTGCATGTACGCTCCTTGATACGCTTGAAAACAGTCGGTCAGTAGGAGTCAAAAGCTACATGTTCAGACTGGATTGAATTAGGCATAATTTTGCTCAATTTTGTTTTTTTTTCGATATTTAATCAAAGCTACGTAGCTTTACTTGAACCCCTACCCCCCCCTCTCGTCACACATCGTCACACAAAGTTAAACTCCCCCCCCTCCCCCTCAAATGCTACGTCATTTATGGATGTTCCCTAATAGGCTTTCAAACGTAGAAAAATGTTTTCAAAAATTCAAACTATAGACTGAGTTATTGATGGTAATGTGGAAAAGTTTATTGTTGGTCAAATTTACCCCGGTGATCGAAGTTACCCCGTTTTACGGTACATAAAGCTTGCTTCAGATAGAATTGAAACAAAAACAATTGCCTGTCCTTCACTTATTTGTTATTGAATTCAAGATCTTTTTACAAACAAATGTAGCGTTTTCTTCATTCTTTTAAGAAAAAATACGGATAAAATTATTTGTCACAGTTTCGAAGGAATTCTCGAAGAATTTTTCCTGTAACACGGCTTACCAGGTCTTCATCTGATTGATGTCTTTGACAACCTTTTCCTCGGTCTCTTCTTCATGAGGTTTTTCGTAACAAAATGGACCCCTTTCTCTGAAAACCATTTTTGAACGACTTTGCTGTAATGACCGCTTGCCAAATCTGGTCAAAACACTATGGGATGGTCGTGGGATCTAATGAACGGAAAAAATTCGTTTTTAATGGTCAGAGTAAAATAAAACGCGTGTGGTTTTCGTAAGGGCAAGTAACATAATGAAAATTTTATTTATTCTTCATAGCAAGCAGTGTTCTTGAGAATACCTGATTGCTTCGATTGGAAAACTACTTCACTCCTCCTCAAACTTCTGGATGCTGCAGACCGAGAGCACTTAGAAAGAAATGTATCTTCTCTCGATTCAGTGGCTTGGTCAGTCCATCAGCAGTTTGCTTTTCCGTACAGATGTAGTCCACAGCAACTTCGCCTTTCTCCAATGCATCCCTGATGAAATGATGACGGATATCAATGTGTTTGGTCCTTGCATGATATCCACCATTCTGGGCAACGAAAATAGCGCTTTGGTTGTCGCAATGGATTACAACAGCCTTCTCCTCCTCAATTCTTCCACGCAGTCGTCGCCACCATAGAGTCTCTTGCACCGCAGCTGACAACGACATGTTTTCGGCTTCACATGTGGATAGAGCAACGGTTTGCTGACGCTTGCTGCTCCAGGAAATAGCTCTTCCTTGCGCGGTAAAGACATATCCAGTAATTGATTTGCGATCCTCTTGATCGGCGGTCCAATCAGCATCCGCAAATCCATCGATGTCTGGTTTGCCTGTCTTCGTGTACGTCAATCGCATTTTGGATGTTCCTCGTATATATCGAAACAAGTGTTTCACTGCAGCCCAGTGTCGTTCCCCTGGATTTGAATTGAAACGACTTAAGATGTTGACCGCGTAGCAAATATCTGGTCGAGTTGATTGAGCCAGATACATCAACGAACCTATCGCCTCCTGGTACGGAACGGATTTCATCCTCTCAGCTTCCTCAGCACTCGTTGGGCAACTTCACGAGACAACCTCACCGTCGAGTTCATCGGAGTACTGACCGGCTTGGATCGTCGACGTATTGTTCCTGGTCCAGAGCAATTTGATTTGTGCTCCGGGTGATTTGGATTCCCAGAACATGCTTGGCGGGACCCAAATCCTTCATTTTGAATTCTACCCCCTTCGCTGCGAATATCCTTTGACGACGAGCCTGGCTTTGTGTCGATCGATTTTGCCATCACCGTTCAGCTTGTTTCGGTACACCCATTTGCATTTGAATGCATTTCGTCCTGCGGGCAGGTCACAAAGCTCCCATGTACCGTTCGAGATAAGAGCATCATGCTCCTCCTGCATCGCACTTTTCCAGCTTTCGGCATCGTCACGGGCCAATGCTTCTTGATGTGACAAGGGATCATCCGCCAGGAACTGTGAAACATCGGAACCAGTAATTGAACTAAGGGAAAGTAAGAGGCGCCCCGCATCAACCGTGTTGGGACCTCATTGTCACCTGGTTGTTCATTCGACGAAAGCGAGGGGGGCGCAGTGCTGATACGCCCGGATTCCGATCCTGTTTCAATCATCGACGATGAACCATCAGCGAACTTTGATGAAGGTAGGCCAGTGCAATCGAGCTGATAATTGCGGTATCTCGTAGAAATGAACCGTTCTCTGTTGCTTCGCCTCACCGTGGGAATGACAGGAACCTCACTTTCGACCAAAGTATCGTTTGCCTCGAAAAAACTTGCTTCTGATTCGGTTTCTTCAGCAGGTTCATCTTCGTTTTCGATTTCGGGTTCTTCTTGAACTGATGTTGACGACATTGGCACTAATTCATTGAAGTCCAACCTGACTAACGTAGTAGCTCCTCTGCCTTCAGCAACGCTTGATTGAGCTCGGTTGGTTTCGCCCTCAGCAACGAATGAAACATCTTGGGATTTCAAAATTTCGTCTTTTGCGATGTCGTATAATCTGTACGCTTTCGAATTCTCATCAAAAACAGTGAGAATACATTCGATCGCCTTCTTATCCCTCTTCTTGCTCTTGCACTTGGGTACATGTGCCATCACGGTAGTCCCGAACACTCTCACGTGTTGCAGGTTCGGCTTGCGCCCAGACCACGCCTCTTCCGGCGTAACGTCGATACCTTTCGTGGGTGATCTGTTTACCAAATAAACAGCAGCAGCGACCGCTTCGGCCCAAAACGATTTCGGAAGATGCGCCTCGAACAGCATACATTTGGCGCGCTCGACTATCGTGCGGTTGACTCGTTCAGCGAGTCTGTTCTGCTCGGGGGTATACTCGACGCTTGTTTGATGCTTAATATTCCGGATTCCTTCAGGTGAGTTTCGAACATCGCGTTGCGATATTCTTTGCCGTTGTCCGTTCTCAATATCTTGATTTTTCTTCCGGTTTGAGTCTCGGCCATACTCTTAAACTCCTTGAAATTTTGTAAAACTTCTTCTTGGCTCTTGGTTCACATAAAATAGATGAAAATCTTGCGGGTTTTGTCATCGATGAAGGACAAATAGTAACGCCGACCTCCCAACGACTCCTCTTCCAGCGGACCACATATATCGGAGTGGACCAAATCCAGAATACCAGTAGCTCGCGTTCCGACATGGCTAAACGGCAATCGAGTTAGTTTGCCTTCAGCACACACCTTGCAATCTCCACATTCTTGACCGTTGAATTTTATACCGTTGGCGAGACCATCCTTCAGCAGCTTCAAATTCTTGATGCACATGTGTCCCATGCGTTTGTGCCACAATCGAACAGAATCTCGAGTTGGACACGCCAGGACAGACGACTTCTTTTGATTCAGCTTGAACAAGTCGTTGGATCTGCAACCATCTGCAATCAGCTTGCCTCGGGAATTTCGAACCTCACATCCATGCTGGTCGAATGTGACAGTGTGACCTTGTTCCACGATACTTCCGACAGACAGAAGATTTACGGCTAAATCTGGAACCAATTCAACATTCTTGACGTCTATAAAATATTTGTTACAGGTTGGTTGAAGTTTCGCTGTGCCTTCGCCAACGATCTTCATGGACTGTTTGTTGGCAGCGATGATACTCCCCGTCGATTCCTTGATATCTTCCAAAAGGGCTTCATTTTTGGTCAGATGTTTCACCGCTTCGGAGTCGAAGTACCATTCGTTGTCCTCGGTTGAATCCAATGCAGACAGTACAACACAAAATGCATCACCTTTCCTGTCGACTTTGTTCTTGGTTGGTTCTCTGGCCATACAATCCTTGGCGATGTGGTAATCATCCGATTTACTTACTTTTCCATGGTTCCGCAACTTCATAAATTCGTCAAAATGAGCTTGTGTAGAAGAGCCCATTGACGAGTCAGTCCGGTTTCTTCAAATGTGTTGATCAGTTTCGTCCAAACCTCAGCAGCAGTGTTCACGTTTTCCACGTGGATGTAGTTTACGGGGTCGAGAAAAAGAATGATTTTTCCTCTCGCAATTCGATCCACAGCAGGCAAAGAACCGTCCGGCTTGGCAGTTGGCTGCACCACTTCCCAGAGATCTTCCACTTCCAGATAGGTCTTGACTGCGAACTTCCAGGTTCTCCAGTTCTCCCGACCGATCAGCCGCTCTATTGCTGGGTGGCCCTATGTGGCAAAGTTCTGGTTCCGAGCTTGTGCACCATCTCCGCCTCCGCCTTGGCTAGCAGCAACTCTTCTCGTTGTGCTCATGCTGTTTTACTACTTGCTGAAAACTTTCTGATTATCGTTACTTTCTCTGGGCTCATAACCTAATGGTCAGAGTAAAATAAAACGCATGTGGTTTTCGTAAGGGCAAGTAACATAATGAAAATTTTATTTATTCTTCTTAGCAACCAGTGTTCTTGAGAATACCTGATTGCTTCGATTGGAAAACTACTTCAGTTTTTGAAGACACACTTTTTGGTATAGTGTCCTAATTGTAATAAAAACTTTTGTTTCTTCTTAAAGCTGCAAATGCCCTACTAAATCATAATTTTTTGTTAAAATTTCCATCTTTCCAATTCCCGTCGAACTTGGTCAGCACCTGGTCGTATAGCTTCCGAGCACGGATTTTGGCCACACTATTCTGTTTTATGGTTCGATTTGGCTATTGCTAGCTCGATACGACTTGATTCCTTCCCGGAGTCGAATTCCGCTGACGGTACTATGGGCAGCAGCGAATTTTCTGGCCAAATCACGGTCCAACAGATTAGAATTCCTCTTAATCATCTTCATTATCTTACCACGCAGTTTCCGGTCTACAGTTCCACTCCGACGATAGGCTTGAGGCTTCCAAATCATCGTCAAAATTTCCGTATACTGTTTGATAACACATCATATGATATTTTTGGGCATTTTCAGCTGTTTAGCTAGGCTAGATGCAGACCACAATAGATTTTCAAATTAACTGTGAACAATTTTCCCTTCTTTCGGCTACATGTTGATTGTTTACAAAGTACAGTCGGAAAGAGTAGGCGTGAAAAAAGTTGAATTTTAAAGCAGGTTAACCACCAATATAACAAAAACACGTGAAATGCTGCTAGTTGGAAAACTTCGATTTTGGTGTATCAGTTAATCACTATGTCACACGTTTTTTGAGTTGATGAAGGCTCTGATCTGACATACATCTGTTGAAACGAACACTATTTAACGGTATTTTAACCTGATTCATGATTTTAGTTTCAAAAAGTTATCATTTCTTTAAAAAAAACATATGTCCACTTTCTTTCGTGCTTGCATTTGCTTGCACTTTTGAATTCGATGTTATTCAAGATCATTATTTTTGGCTCACTTTTCTGCAAATACATATTCTCTGCTTCCATCCTTCCGCCCGATGTTTTGGGTGATTAAGAATGACTTTCCGAAATATTTGTCCGATTGTGGACACAACAACAACAACAACCCCATGAAACAGGTTCACCGGCGAATTCCGGTTTGTTGTTTGTCTGCCCGTTTAAGTCCATATGATGTGGCAGCACTTTGGTTTAATTCGGGTTCGTCGCTTTGCATTGCATTAATGTTTTCTTTTAGTGACTTCAATTTCTTCCATGATGTTTCCGTTGTCGAAACTTTTTAGGAATAACGCGAAAGCGTTAAATTCACAGAAAAAAGAATAAAAAAAAGTTTCCGTAATTGTAATGTCTAAGCTAATTTGTGGACGACCAAAGATAAAATTCCGAATTAGAGAATATAGATTTTTTTTGTTGCGGTGATATCCGATTTATCATCTTTCTACCATTCGCAACATAGAATTGAAATTTTAGATTAGTATTGGAAGTGTAACGTCTTGGGACCATTTTGAATCTCGTCATTTGAATTAAATCATTCGACATTTTTATCTCCAATTCAAGAGAATGCTGCTGTCGGTCGGTCGGCTTCGAGTAAGAGTTGTTCGGATGTTGATCAGTTGTTAAGTGTTACCTACATATATTTGTGACCGGTTCTGAACAACTCTGCGTTAAATTTGAATATTGTTGTTGCCACGGATTCCTGTTGTCCGGTGGAAGGTTTGTTTTATTCTGTTTTATCATTCCATCGTTTTATCGTTGTTGTTTTTTCACAACAAACATCTGGCTCAAACGGCGTATGCGTTTTTGAATACATTAGTCAGTTCACTATAGTTGGATGGTGCTTTTGATTGGTGCTTTCCTGAGAGTTGCTGAGTAGGTCTGTGGGGGATGGATCTTTTTTTATCTCTCTGGATCAAGAGTTAGTCTCGAGAGACGAGCCCCCAGACGGGTCGGGTTCACGTGGTTAAAAACGTAGTAAACAACATCAGGTGAGTACAGCAGGGCAGGAAACTTTCAAATTTTTTTTCTATAGAAAATAGATAAACAATTGATCTTAAAATGACAAACGGTTGTAATTCAATTTCCTTTAAAATTTATATTTCAAGAACAACATATTTTTTTTTGTTGAATTTTGTACGTTTGTTTTTGTGACGTGCACATTTGTTAGAATTTGGTATTTTGAATTATAGCGCAGTTCTTCACTAATACCTAAATAGTGTCTCACATCAAATTTAATCACAGAAAAAGAACGCCGTAAAATATTCCCTACTTGACCGATTCTTTTCTAAATTTGAGATAAAACACTTTGAACTATTGGTGATTTTTTTTATATAATTACTTCATTCTATTTAAATATCACAAGCCACTTTGTCCCGTCTCGATTTCATTCGGAAGTCGAAGCTGAAACAAGACGGCAAAACTCTCAAAACCAACAACCACTGATTTCAATAAGAACTGAATCCCACTTTGTGCTAAAAAAAAGTGAAGATTTTATTAGCAAAATTGCATAGCTAAACTAAACAGCAATTAAACCAAATATAATAATAGTAGGAATATTCCCCACTCCCCAGAAACTTGAAGGACACATGAAACGCGCCTCCATGTGAGGAAAGTTCTCACGAACATGAATAAATGCTATCGAGAAGACCTAAGTTGCCTTAGACTAAATTTCGAAAGCTTCTGGCGAAAGCTGTTAAGCTCATTATCACCAAAACTTTGTGTCTCGATCTGACAATTATACTAAATACATCACAAGTATATCTACTATTCTTTCATAATATCTTTCATGATAAGTAAGTTGACTTCATTAATAAATTTTATACTCAAAATATGATTTTGATTTATCGGAGTTGGAGTTTTCAAAAAATCAGATGTGCCTAAATGAAAAGTATTAGAAAGAGCTAATTCCACACGAAGATTTTTTTTCCTTTACCAATTTATTCATTTTAGAGAATGCTGATTTCCATTTACCAAACGTGCTCCAGATAATAATAGTAATAATAATAATAATAATAATAATAATAATGCTGATGATGTGGTTACAATAAATCTCAAATCATATTCTAGAGTAGATTTTAAAATCAATTTACTTAGTAGGGGAGGAGCGGGCTATATGCGCCTATTAAGCAGAATACTGGTTTAATACATTATTCATCGAATATGTTTACAAAAACTATATACACACGAGCATACATTTGTTTTCTATACATTGGAGTAATTTTTATGTGGAAATCTCTTTCAGTTTTTGAGAAATCGATTTTATTATGACTGTTGTCAAAATTGCAGCACCTTAAATCGTGCGGGCTAAATGCGCCTATTTATGTTTTAGGCAAAATTTCTGTTTTTTGGCGATATTTCCGTATAATTTCATTGGAAATGCTAGAAAACGATAACTTTCATACGACAAAGCTGAAGATTTATAAAAATCTATTTCTTTTATTATTTTATAGAATAAAACAAAAGTTAGGGTTGCCATTATATGGAGGCAATTCATCCATAAGAAAAACTTTATCAAATATGTTTTGAGATCTTTAATTTATTTATTTATTGTTAATAAATCAACGGATCACGTATTGATCCTAATGATTAGACTTAAAGTAACATTAATGTAAAATAACAAAAAATCACATACTACAGACTACACAGTTCTTAACATAGCTAGAATTCTTCTTTTAAACATATTCCTGGAGGTATCAAAGTCGAAGAGCTCTGAGAAACGGTTGAATGTCCTTGTAATACCAATCAGGGCACTATTGGCCCCATAGTTGTTCTGGCGAAGAGGAATGTGAAGCTGAAGGTTCCGATCTCTTAGTCGTGGAGGTCGAACGCACAAATTGATAGTTTCCAGCAGCATGGGGCAGTCTATATTCGAAGCCAGAAGATCGGAGACTAATAGTGCTCGAATGGTAGCTCGCCGGGCTTGGGGCGTGTCCAAGGATATGAGGTTGCAACGATTCTCGTATCGAGGAAGGCGAAACGGATCTTGCCAATTCAAGTGTCTCAAAGCGTAACGTATAAAGCGTCTTTGGATGGCCTCGATTCGATCAGCACCATTCTGATAATAGGGACTCCATACGGCAGATGCATACTCCAAGGTTGAGCGGACAAGGCTACAATAGAGACTTTTCAGGCAGTAAATGTCTTTGAAGTCTTTAGTCACGCGAAAGATGAATCCAAGACTTCTCGATGCTTTGTCCACTACATAGTTAGTGTGCGACTTAAAGTCCAACTGTTGATCAAGAATTACACCCAAGTCATTTACGTGCTTTGTTCGAGCAATTATCTGGTTTCCAAGAAGATAATCAGCAATAACAGGAACCCGTTTACGGGAAAAGGTGATGACCGAGCATTTTTTTCGATTTAATGGCAGGCAGTTGTCGTCGCACCAATTGGCAAAATTGTCAAACTGTCGCTGTAAAAGTACAGTGTCTCCAGAACATTTTATAGTGTAGAAAAGCTTCAGATCATCTGCATAGGCGAGTTTTGGACCGTCAAGTAGTAAGAGCACGTCATTGAAGTAAATCAGGAACACGACAGGGCCGAGGTGGCTGCCTTGAGGCACGCCAGATGTGGCAGAGAATTGTTCGGAACATGAGTTACCAGATCTTACAGAGAATTTGCGTCCAATGAGGTAACTGCGAAACCAATCTAATAAGGACCCGCAGATTCCCAGCCTCTCCTAAGGTGTTAATTAGATCTTAAATTCGAAGTTTGAATGATAAAAATCATATATTTATTCTGTTTAACCCTGTTATTTTATGATAGCGGCATTTTACAAACATGATGGGGGCATACAAAAGCACTTTCTTATTTCACTGTCTCATCATTATGAAACCACCATAAAAGCCTAAATTTGTTTTACTTCTAAGGTTCATTTGAATTTTATACAAAAACCACCCAACTTTTTGTTTTGAGTTTCTTTACGGATAATTTTTAAAAGTCGAAATATTACATCAAAAGGTATCAAAATCTTGTATCATTTTTTAAATTTTTTTTTGTTGGTTTATTCATAAAATTCTTTCTTACATTATGTTCAAAGCGTATTACCATCAAAATGAATTGATTAGATATGTTGTTATGTTAGCCATTTCGTCAAACAGCCATAGGGTCATTTATCCCGATAGGCCCATTTAGGAAACCTTTCCCCTAAATCGTTGCCTTCTTATGATTTCTTTTATGAAATATTCAGTATTGTCCAAAAAGTGAAATTTCCATCAATGATTGTTACAATTCAAATGACATTAGAATCTCAAATTGTAGATTTATTAGCATACTCCGTCAGTCGGGACCTTTTTTCCATTCGGCAGAAAACAACACAAATTGAGAACCATAGCAACATACTTTGCTACACGAAGAAAAGTTAGAGCAGGCTGAAATTACTATGTTGAAAATAAAACATAAACAAAATTTTCTACGTGGTCATAGAAATGCAAGTTTAAACAAACTTTTGTAGTTAAGACGCGAACCCACGGTTGATGGAAAGAATGTTCAGAATTTCCTCAGTACCTCAATGCTTGAAATTCCCTTCTAGTAAGAACTTTCTCCAGGAGGTGCTGCTGGTGCTGATATACATGTCCTTGCTGAAGTATATGAAGCATGCTGAGAGTTACCAATGTTGATTATAATATGTTTGCTTAAACGCCAACAACTAAAAAGTTGATTTGCTGAAGCCTCTTAAAACCCGGACTTTTTTCCCAGGGGTTTATTTTTTTTTTCTTTGTTTTTCTGGGATTTGAACACTTTCGCGTTATTCATCCCATTCTCCTCCGTGGCATCATTTTTGAATGATACACATTTTTGATGTTGGGTGTGATTTCTCATTTTCGTTGCTGTGATTCATATCTGATGCATTAACTTGCTTTTGTGCAGAAAGAGTAGAAGTTTCTTCTCTTCAATGGGGCAGTTGGACAGTACATGTCTGAGACTGTTTCCAATACCGGATTCATTTCTGGCTTGCAGGTAACAAGGGCAGTGTAGAATTATGTGCTTTATGCTAAGCGGGACCTGGCAAGCAACACATACAGGGGCATTATCTTTGGCCATCAGGTATTGGTAGGTTAGCCTTGTATGGCCAATCCGAAGTCGTGTTAATGTTCGTCTTTCTCGGAACGATGGACGATCAATCCAACTTTCTGTTGTGTTTTTTATCTCCCTAAGCTTATTTTGAGATATATTGTTCCACTCCTGGGACCAAGATAAGTTGATGAGGCGTTTAACCCATTGAACAGCATCAGGAGCGGGGATTGGTAGGATTTGAGGGTCGAGTTGACTGCCAGCCGACGCAAGGTGATCAGCTTGCTCATTGCCAGGAATTTCCGAGTGTCCAGGAATCCAACATAGAGTTATCTTTTTTTGGATGGCAACCTCTGAGAGTTGGGCTATCCAAGGGTGTTTTATGTTTCCTGCAGATACGGCTTTCAAGACGCTGGCAGAATCCGAAAAGATCACGGGTCCTGTAAGTGGACAATAGTTTAGTGCAGCTGACAGTTGTGCAAATCCTTCGGAGCTGAAGACGGTGCAGAAGGATGGCAAGGACAGTGCCAAATTTACATTCGTGCTAGTAATACCACATCCTACTTTGCCTTCGGGTGTCTTCGAACCATCGGTGTTAAATCTTTTCCCAGGGGTGGGCTTCCAAAGAAGTCAGTTAGTGTACTTCTAATCATCTTCTTTCAAATAGAACTATTATTTTGATTTTTCATTGATCGTCAGTGAGGAACCGAGCAGAACAAAGTTTGAAAAATCAAACTGGCTTATTAAAAATGATCCGTATTTTGAAAATTGTTGAAAGAAATAACGTTTTACTGTCGATCTGCACTCATTTTACAAGCAGCTGTCTGTCACGTTTGTTTGCCGAACACCTTTCTAATACACATGCGCAGAGCAAAAGCCCTATTATTATGGATGGGAAAATCTATACAATTTTCAAAGAAATTGTTTTTTTCCAGGAACTGGCAAGCTGCTTAATTATTTAAAAAAAATGACTGTACAGCTGCAAAATTTTGTTACAATACTTCGACTGAAAATTCTATGCAACAGGCGCCATCTTTCTTGTTTTTGAGGTAACTTTATCGATGACACTACATACATATGACGTTTCGTAAGCGAGTTATAATTTTTTTCAATATTAAAATGTTAGGGTGTGTCGAAAAAACAGTATTCTAGCTCTAACTTTTGTGAATAAACTCTGTAAGCGTTGCTAGTCAGTCGAAGGATTTCGCAGTGATCTTGATGTATAATTGGAATTAAATAATGTTGCAGTGTTGTCCGTGGGGGTTAAGGGTTTCTCCTTGGTGAAGCAGTTCACCAAGCCACCCTAACCAGACGAACGACCTCTCAAAAAAGAGTCGTTCTTCAACCTACCACCAGAGGGCAAAAAGAAGATGTGAACAGTAAACGCAGAGCGAAGAAGCGAATCGGCGAAATCGACGGTTGAGCGAAGCGAAAAAGAACGCGGGACGAGGGCAACGAACGGCTTAGAGTTCGAGACCGGGGAATCAGGAAATTTCCGGTCATTATTGAAGTTCGCGAACGACATCTGAACGCTGATTAAAGTTTGTACATCAGCTTAAAAATATAGCTTACTTATGTACTGGAATCCTAAAACCATCGTTTCTAAAAGTGCGATATAGTGAACGATTGGTAGGACAAAACCGAACCAACACTCAACGTAGAACGTTAACCGTCTGAACGACAGGTAACTAACCTTCGCCATTTTGCCATTGTCCATAACCGGCCCCTAATTTGTCCCTGAATACCACAGGACCCCGCTGTTTTGGGTTAAGAAAGCCACTCGCTTTTACCGGTGTGAAATCAACCCCACGCCACCGCATTGCGTGACTCCACAACATCGACCGCCAATAGTCGGTGTTACTTACCAAGGTACCTGGTTCAGCACCCAAGGTGGGGCCAGGTACGTCCTTATCAAGCCGCTTGCCGTCTGAGGACCAGCCGTGCCCAGTTCAGCACCCAAGGTGGGACTGGGTACAAACGTCACGACCCTGCCGATCTCCAAGTTATCGACTAGGAACCCGAGCTCGACGACACAGGAGAAGAGGAAGTAGCCGCAACTAAATTGTCAGGTTAGATAAGTTAAGAAAGTGGTGGGTGAACAAACTGCAACTTTGAATAAACGGTACCATTATTGTAACTGAGGAGTTTTACCTTAGTCCTCCCGAACTTCCCTGCAACATAGCATATAGAGTGGTAAGCGAACCGACCCTAGGGATTGATAGGGGTTCACTGCATTTCTAGAGATTGGCTAACAGCCAGTCTTACACTTTGGCGCCCAACTAAAACTGCCTTACCGTTGCTAGTTGTAGGGGTTCCACCGGTATCCGTTGCAGAATTCTCTGGGAAAACATCCAGGCATCCTTTAAGTGATTTTTGCAGTAATTGGTTGAATTACAAAACTTTCAACCGCTTTTGAAATTATTTCATATTAAACAGCGGGGTCCTGTGGTATTCAGGGACAAATTAGGGGCCGGTTATGGACAATGGCAAAATGGCGAAGGTTAGTTACCTGTCGTTCAGACGGTTAACGTTCTACGTTGAGTGTTGGTTCGGTTTTGTCCTACCAATCGTTCACTATATCGCACTTTTAGAAACGATGGTTTTAGGATTCCAGTACATAAGTAAGCTATATTTTTAAGCTGATGTACAAACTTTAATCAGCGTTCAGATGTCGTTCGCGAACTTCAATAATGACCGGAAATTTCCTGATTCCCCGGTCTCGAACTCTAAGCCGTTCGTTGCCCTCGTCCCGCGTTCTTTTTCGCTTCGCTCAACCGTCGATTTCGCCGATTCGCTTCTTCGCTCTGCGTTTACTGTTCACATCTTCTTTTTGCCCTCTGGTGGTAGGTTGAAGAACGACTCTTTTTTGAGAGGTCGTTCGTCTGGTTAGGGTGGCTTGGTGAACTGCTTCACCAAGGAGAAACCCTTAACCCCCACGGACAACACTGCAACATT
Source organism: Uranotaenia lowii (assembly GCF_029784155.1). NCBI lineage: Eukaryota > Metazoa > Arthropoda > Insecta > Diptera > Culicidae > Uranotaenia > Uranotaenia lowii. Next base: position 370,898,714 of record NC_073692.1, on the reverse strand, counting down.
ATTTAATTCCAATTATACATCAAGATCACTGCGAAATCCTTCGACTGACTAGCAACGCTTACAACTCATACAATAAAAATGTCTTCTAAACATTTATATGAAATAAAAATTAGCATTTTTTTTCTCTCAAAGCGCAAACTTGTATCTGGAGGCGTTCATTTGTTATAAGGAATTTTTTTTATCAAAAACTTGTACTTGAAGACCCTTTGAAAAAAAAAACATCCCCATTTCTCGAACAAAAGTCAAATTTTAATCGTTTTGTTATCGGCTGAGTCCATTGCGATGCGTAAATAAGCGATGTTACCATTTATTGTGCAACCTATAGCTAACTCCAGCTTTCTCAAGCACCAAGTGAATTTTCGAGCTGACTTACTGGCTTTTTCCCGCAGCATATTTTTTCGGATTTTTTCATAGACTTTGAATAACTTTGAACTTAGTTATTGTAGCTGAATATTGTCTGATAATCATTAGACCGCTGCAAAAAGTGACTTTTTGCTCCCATATGTTTTTTCGATGCTTTTTGAGAGCTAAGTTGGCCTTGCTCGAGTACGGTCGCATGTTTTTCCGTGGTCGCGTTTTGCTTCGTGATTTTTCGAAATATATGTTTTTAATTACCTTCATGACCAAGTTTCAATAATTTTAACAGTACAGTGAATTCTTTTACATCAATCGAGTTTTTATCAGCCTTTTTGTTCAATGTGAATATATTTTTATACGGTTCACAGCTATGATTACAGCTGCTGGATTCTAACTTGCATTTGTGTAGATCTGAGAAGAAAATGCACGTTCTGCAATTGTGAAAAATATACAAATTTCAGTCGATTTGAATCGCGGATCCAGTTAAATTTCTTTTCAAACAGTGATAAAAAGGGAAATCTTCCAGTTATTATTGAAAAATTCCCTGATTGTGCGTTTTGTGACAGGAAGAAACATGTTGAAGGAGAGAAAAAAATCAAATTCTAGCGCCCGGTGGGAGTGGTTTTTTCTTTTGGTAGCCTGCTAAGCTTAACTGAAAAGGTGCTAGCGCTAACAATTTTTAAAATCCGGAAGATTGAAATTGATCAAGTGATAGGTTAATCAGACGGATGGAACCAGTTCAGTGGCCACCATCGCCTTCGGAGCTTCAGAAAGTGGACTCCTTCGTGGATTCAAGGGCCAGTGTTTCCAGGAGGTCTTTCAGATCAACAATTAGCATCTTCTATAACATTTTTGGTGAGCCCGTTCCATTTTTTACTTTCGTTTTTTATTGCTGTTTGACTTTTCAGTGTTAAGTGTTTCTTAAAGATTGCCTGATTATATTTTTAACTAACATTGTTGATACCTCAGTATCAAATTAAAGTTTTTAAAACACGGCTTCTCTAAGTTGATCCATGATGCAAAACTACTTTTTATTTTGAAATAATTTACTATGGAAATCAATAATATACAGTTGAAGTTGGGACACACAGAAAAAATAAAGGATGCATAAAAATGTATTAAAGTTTTGAATTTGAAAAAGTTGTTTGGTTAAATTTTAACTAAACTTAACTAGACCAAAAATGTTTTTTGAACAAGAAACATATTTTTTAAATTTGATTAACAGAAACCCAAATGTAATATTCTTTATTCTAATTCTAATTGCGGTGAGTATAATGTTGGTAAGTTTCGAAATTTCCTAATTCCTTAACACCATTTAATGTATAAATTTGCCATATATACTTCCCAAATGACATAAATTCATATTTAGGTCTTTCTGTATTCAAAATATTATATGAAGCGTTTGGTAGGGATCTCCACGCTTTATTCCGCCCCTGTATCCTGTATCTTTCGCGATTTTCATAACATGGTTGGCCTGGCCTTAGTAATATCTGCAATGCATATCAATATGTAACAGGTAATACGCTGAAAAGAAAAATGAAAGACGCAAGTCTTCCATTTTCCAGGATGCTTACATGTTTTGGCCATGTTGATGTAAGAAGAAGATATGTTTTTTCGATGCTTTTTGGGTCACCAAGCATCAGTGTAAAATTTGAGATGATTTGGTTGATTCCTGAGTTAGCGCAACGCGTTTCAATTTTGTATGGAAATTTGTATGGAAAAAGAAAATTTGCACATTAAATCATCCAGAAAAATCAAATAAGCTTGAAATGAAATCGGTCTTTAATTTTTGGTTTTGACTATTCTTAAGCTTCATTTTTTGCTTGCATGACAATTAGCTAAGAATTTCATGAAAAAAGTTATAACCACTTCAAAATAAAAAATCTGAATCCATTGAAAAATATTCAAAAATGGCAGACTTTACTTGCTAGAGCTGTTAATAATTGCATGAAATGTTTTTGCAAAAGCTTTATAAATCAATAAATTCTCTGGCAATGCAAAATAATTTTTAGAGAATTTTTATTTTCATCCTACTGTTACACAGCTTTCAAACAGGCAGTCAAAACGATATAATTAAATAAATGAATTTTGAAAACAAAAATTTTATATAACAATGAATATCTTTTCTGAGGTACAATTTAGGTTGGTTCTTTGTTCACATAAAATGTGATGCAAGAATCAAGGAACATTTTTCAACCAAAGTTATATTTTTTGGTACTTTCAGAACATCTCTGGCGATTTTTGAATGAAGAATTTTGTTTTCCCATACAAATTTTCATACAAAATTAAAACTCGTTGCGCTAATTCAGGACTGGATGGATCGCTTCCAAAATAGTTATTGCTATTTCTGGCAGCAAAACCAACCAAAAAAAGTTATGGGAAGTGTAAAAATTTAGGAATTTGAAATTTTCATACAAAGCTTGCAGCGGTCTAATACTCATATTTGAGTCACGTTACAAGCTTACCAAAACTATACATTTTATGAAAATCGGCTGAGAAACAAAAGAGTTTTGGCGAAAAAAGTGTTAGGGGTCATTTTACCCCCGGCGATATAAATAAAGGGTGATACGGTCAAATTTGGTCAAGGGAAAACGCGTGTAAATCGGTGAAATCGTTTAATTAAAAAATCATATTAAATTTCTTTTTCAAGTTTAATTAGTATAAATTCAGGAAAAATATTCAGTTAGGCTTCTGCTTTTCCAAATCCGAATTGCCGGGCCTTACGCTTAACTCCTGCCATCAGATTTTGTACAGCCACCTTGTCCATCTTCTTCGCAGCAGAAAGCCAGTTTGCCTTGAACTGCTGCTCGTCCTTAGCAGTTTTTTTGGTCTACTTTAGGTTCCGCTTGACAATAGCCCAGTATTTCTCAATTGGGCAGAGCTCTGGCGTGTTGGGAGGGTTCTTGTCCTTGGGAACCACCTGCACGTTGTTGGCGGCGTACCACTCCATGGCCTTTTTATCGTAATGGCAAGATGCCAAATCCGGCCAAAACAGTACGGAACAACCGTTTTTCTTCAGGAAAGCCAGCAGACGTTTGTTCAAACACTCTTTTACGTACATTTCTTGGTTGAAAGTCTCGGAAGCTATGAAAATGCTGGTTTTTAAGCCCAGGTACAGATGGCTTGCCAAACCAGATATTTCTTCGCGAACTTTGACAGTTTCATGTGCTTGAAAATATCTGCTACCATTCCCCTTCCTTTTTCCGTATAAAACTCCTGTCCCGGATGCTGCTTGTAGTCGGCTTTGACGTAGGTTTCGTCGTCCATTACTACGCAGTCAAACTTCGTCAGCACCGTCGTGTACAGCCTCCGGGATCGCGCTTTGGCCGTCGTATTTTGTTTATCATCGCGATTTGGAGTCACTACCTTCTTGTAAGTCGATACTCCGGCTCGTTTTTTTGGCTCGATGCACGGTTGTAGACGATACACCCAGCTTATTTGCGGCATCTCGGAGAGAGAGGTTAGGGTTTCGCTTGAAACTACCGGCAACTCTCTTTGTCGTCTCAACGGCTTCCGGTTTTCGTTTTCCCCCCGATCCAGACTTCCTGGCTGTCGACAAACGTTCCCCAAATACTTTAAATACATTTGTAATGGTTGATTTGGCAACTTTTAGCGATTTTGCCAGCTTTGCATGCGAGTAGCTGGGATTTTCGCGATGCGCGAGCAAAATTTTGATACGCTGCTCTTCTTCCTTGGACGCCATTTTGACAACTGAAGAGTGAATTCCAAAATCATAATAGGAGCATCATTCTACACACACACACCTTCAAAATGAGGGATGTTCAGATTTTTTAAATGCAAAATTGGAAGAAATACGTCAAGTTGATATTGACCAAGTTTTGACCGTATCACCCTTTAGGTATATACAAAGATTCTTTTTTTTAAACTTATTTGGTCCTTAGGATTTTAACATCTGGATGTCATTCATTCCTCTTACGTACAAAGATTCAGTATGTTCATTGCTAAATCAACAAAAAAAAAACCAGCATAAAATTGAAAGGTGTTATTTTCGGCATCTAGCATAAGTCTTGAACAAGGAAATCAAATTTAATGGACTTTAGAAGCTTGTATTCTGGGGGTAGAACAAGATTTCAAAATTGGAAAGCACTGTTCTGAAAACAACAAAATCGTGGGAATTTTTCGGATAACAAAGAAAGAAAGTACCAGAGCACACTATAGCGTCAAATATAAATTTACCCAATTAAGGGACACGATTTATTCAGAACATGTTCAACTTACTTACTGGCATATAAATGTGTAGATACTTCATCATCAATATAAAAATATATCAACAGTTACGTTCATACCGGTACAAATAGCTTGTTTAGATATTTAGTTAATAGAAGATAGACGAATTTTGTGATAATTGATGTATTTTTTTTTGGTATAAAAAGTTAAACCGTTCCGATGAATTCCTTTCGCAGTTGATAGATTTACTCTAAATGATCATCATCAGCTCCTCCGATTGTTATTGTGGGTCATTATTGATTGTTTACTAGAATAATATTGTTCAATAAATAAAAATCAAACATTACCCAGTGATTGATTGGATAGAATTTGCTCACGATTGGACTTCTTTCTTTCTGCGGCTTACTCTAGTTACGTAAAAAGGCATCTATAAAACTAGCTATAGACAAAACTCAACATTAACATCGGTGTGGTTTCACTTGCCTAATTTGCTTCTCTAGCACAAGAATTATTAAATCGTTGACATCAATAACAAGCGTGTCTGTTGCCGTAGGTCCCGAGCGCGCAGATCCAGGAACCGTGCGCCCGCTGTTTACGAATAAATATATATTTTAGAATACGATAATAGTTGTTTTTGTTCTTCTATCATATCGATGGCGTGTAGGTGATATTTATGTTTTTGTTTCTAAAAAGTTTCTAAAAGTAGCTAAAATAAGGAAGAAGACACAATCACGGATATGCACTTCGACAGACGGATTTGTCGAAATGCGACATAGAGTTTAGGGTGCAATATTCGATTCGTTTAAAATTCTCTTCTAGGTAGGCTTCCGAAACGAGCACATTACGCTATTTCCTATTTGTTCGTTTATATTGTCTTGCATATGGGGGCTGACATTTACTAGTGATTGATATATTTTCGGTTCCTGTTTTTCTATAGTTTCGTATAGAGAGAATGGAATTATATCACTTGCTCTTTTCTCCTTCCAACGGTTCTCTCTCCTGCTTTAGTCCTCCACCGGCGATTGATAGTTTTTCTTTCGGAAAGCCGCAAGTCGCATCCGTTCGGTTTGGAGGGCCTGTTCCAGTTCCAGCACCTTGACCTGGATTTCCATTTCCCTGGTTTTGGCCTGGTGCACCGTCAGCGAGCTAAGGTCCAGATCTTGCGAGTCCTCCAGCCGTTGGCTACAGTCCTTGGCAGTGGCCACCACGACACCGGTCGCCTGGGTCACATTCTTGGAGGCCGTTCCGAGGGCGGACAAATTTTGGCTTCCGCGTGGTGCCTTCACTCGGCTGGCTACCACCAGCTGGGCGGTGCAGGCGGCAATTTCCTGGGCCGCCACCACCAGATCCAACTGGTGCCGGGCCCCACCCGAAACGGTTTTGTTCGCTGCGGTGCTGCAAGAGGAAGAACGGGTCAGAACATTTTGCATTTGGTTTTGATTTTTTTGAGTTATTTATGCCATTTAATGATTTTTGTTTTTGTTGTTATATTTGAGCAACATTTAAGGACATAAAGTTTTTTTTATGTAACAACAATTTCACTGGTCAAGCAAATGCTAGTTCAAACCGAATCGCCGTCGTGATCAAACGTGTTTCTACCGTGGTCTCTGAACTAGTTCTGATGAATAGCGCTTCTCTATCACGGACATCTGTCTGTTGTGACATCCACTTAGAAAATTCCAAGATTCACCACCTCCTCAAATCGAAAAGTTCAGCTCGCACTTAAAGAACAAGTTAACTATTATGGGGGAAAATCCCCCCCCCCCCCATGGGGGCAAACCCCTCAACGACGAACATGGGCCGATCCCATTTCTACTACTCAAACCCAATTATTCTGCCAAACTCCCAACATACTCGTTTATCATCTCTAAAACTGTTGAACTCGCCGCCGGAGAAATCATAGGAGGACATCCATGAGATCAGGGCCAGGCATACCTGCTTAAAGTTAGATCCCAAAAACAGGTTGACAAACTGCTAGCAGTCAAAAATTTGATCGACTTAACTCCCGTGACAATAAATTTCCACCCTTCGCTCAACACCTGCGAGTGCGTGGTGACCTGCCGCGAAGCCGTAGGAGCCACTGACGAGGAACTAACACAAGGGGGCTTATTCTGCGAGGCGAATGACGTGAAGTGACTACGATTTTTAGAGTCACCGTATTCTAGCAGGCGAATGCCGTGACTTGAATGAACTTTAGGTGAGTCGAATGAACTTTTTTTTAATGTCACCGTATTCCCAGAGGCGAATGGCGTGACTCAAGTCGGTGCCAAGTGACTTTTGAAGTCGTAACCTATTACGCAGGTGACTTGAAGCAAAACCATTTCGAAAATAAAATTTTTATTCGAAATTGGGTCAAACATGTATAATTGAGAAAAAAGAAAGTTGAAGCAATTAAAAAATCCATAAATTAACAAACGGTATGATCCTAATTTTTATGTTTCCTAAATTCCAATTCAACGATTGTAAAGTGATTGTGGGCTTTTTTTTGCTAAAATTGAAGCTGATTTGAACCTTTTAATCATTTTTCCGAATGTGCTTTTGAATACTGAACCTTTTTTTTTCAAACAATATTGAAAATGGAATGGATTTCAACTTACAAGATTGTCGTCAACAAAACTAAAAGTTTACAATAAATTTTCAAGAAAAATTTTCTGGATTCTGAGTTTTTCAAGCATCAATCAGCGGGGCTGAACTAGAACATGATCTTCTTTGAATGGCCATCTTGTCAAAATATGATGATAATTAATTATAGATAACACACAATGTTTTTTTTATGCAGAAGATGCTTCTGATGATTTTATTTTGAGTTTTGAGGACTTCATCGCAGCTCCGTTATTTCCGCCTTTTGGTAGTCCGCGCCTCAACTTCTCCATTATTATTCGGAGCAAGTATAGTAGAGCAAGCAAAAGTTCGCTCAAAATAGGTCATTAGATATTCCTATTTAGGATGCAAGTTAACGTGAAATTCCAATCTATGATTGAAATCAATCCGATTTCTAAAAAAAAAACACTCAAAAGTTGTCCTCCGGAAGATTTAACATACTGCTGCTTCCGATAACGAACTGCGGATTGAAGCAGGAAGACTGTTGTTACTGCTGTTTGCCACAAACTATCTATTGCACCTATTCGGATCATTTTCAACTTCTCTCGCTTCCATTCCATCTGCTTGCAAGTTAATTATGCTCGCCTTATCATATCCATCCTCGGCTTAATCACCCTCTCCTGAAGTTGGTGGGTGCCGCCTGACCAGACCACGCTTTGTATTTCTCGTTCTTTCCACGCTCCTGGAATGAAAAAACTCATTCAGTATTTGAATTATTAGTAATCAAAATAAAACTTACCATCCTGACCATAATCAAGTGCCATCGTCTATCTAACCGGCCCAAAAATATGGAATAAAAAAATCGCGGAATTAACAAGAGTTGGTTCGCACTTATTGCATTGGAATTCTAACCATTTGACAGTTCTAGTAATTCATTTTGCCTCATTCAAATGAATGCAGTGGCAAAAGTCAAAGAAAAACCACGGAAAGGTGATGCAAAAAATTCAGTCTAACAGAACAGAAACTTTTTCGTTGTCAGAAAGTGAATATATTGCTGCGAGAATAAAAGATAAACATAAAAATATGACTTATAATACTGAGTGAAACTTTTTTTGTGCAAAAAATATTCAACCAAGTATTCAAATTTGAGCATAGAATTGGTTCGATCTGCATCACCTGGTTTTGTAATGACATTCTAAACAAAAATATTTCAGATGAACTCCAATGAACTATCCGCGTACAAGATCACTTTGTTTTATGAGGTTTAATATTACGTCGATTGCATATGTATTAGTAGGTAATAAAAATAGGTGTAAAAATTGCTCACGTAGTTTTCGAAAACATACTTTTTTCCTACCAAAGCTTTGAACTAACTCTCATGAACATAATTTTGATTAAGTTTTTTACTTCAGTATCCATTTAAATATTTTTTAAATTCAAATAATAACAATAATTTCGCTTTTGTAATTCCATTTTTTGTAGTTTGACAAGTTTTTAGTCGATTGGATATAGACATTGACAGAAAATCAATAAAACTACGATCGGCACATTTCGTATCTTTGTTTACTTTAATCTCTTAAAATAAAAGTCAACTTTTAAAAAATGAAGTAATCTCAAACCACCTCTATTTAAACTTAAAATGGCGTCGAATATTCTATTCCCGAAAAGCGAATAACTTATCTACATGAGGAAAATTAATCTGAACTTTTGATTCTGAATACAAAAGAATATGAACTTTGAATCTGAAATATATGTGAAATTAAATCTGAAACCCTGGTTTGAAATTAAATTTGCGATCTATAAATCTGAATTATGAATCTATAAAAGAATGTTTATTTGACATTTTAATTTTTAATTTGAGATATGTTTTTTGAAAAAGGTCCTTAATTTTGAATTATCATGGATTTTAACGAAAACATAATTTATCTGACAATCATTAATATAGAATGAAATTTTAGATATCAGTTTTCAATCTTAATTTGATCTTAGAATTTGGAATTTTTTATCTATTTAACGTTTTTATTCTATATTTTTAATCTACTTATATCTGAAATTTTATCACGTACACGCTCTTTTATTTTAACTCAAAATTAAGTACGACCGAGGTTCAAAACATAGTTCGATTCTATGAACTTAAAGTTAAGTACCCTTTTTCCTCCTTGCGATGGTTCAAAATGGAGTTCGAACTGCAAACTCAAATTTGATCATTTTTTTTCGTTCGGCGAGGGAGCAAAGCTGAGTTCGACCTTATGAACTAAAAATTGAATTCTCTTTGTTAGACTGAAAACACTTAGCGAGTTTAGTTCGAACCGGAACAGCAATCAACGAACACGTCGCAAAATTTGGTCGTTCTGGAACAACTACCGGAAGACTATGAAGGAACTTCATAATGGAATGCATGTTCACCGTGTCAGCGTAATATTCTGTCCGTCATTGTCACCATACGATGAGCGGCTTGGAATGTCCGGAAACTTCCGGATGTTGTTTACTTCCCATAGGAAGTAACATCCGGAAGTTTTCTTTGACCGGGAGTGTCAAAACTTTCCACCGCTCTGTAATTGCAATGCAATGTACCGGAACAGCAACATCCGGGTACAACAAATTTTAATCATCCTTTAATTTCCTGAAAATCAGTTACCCTCGAAAAAAAGGATAAATTCGAGTTCGGCTTAGTATTGAGTATGCCTATTCGAACTTAGTTTTGCTATTGCCCAGACAAACTCAAAGTTGAGGGAAGCCACTGAAGTGCTGTTTTGAACCAAAACTACTTAATTTTGAGTTTAAAAAAAAGAGCGTGTACGCAAATCCCAATTCTCAACACGAACTAGAACGAAAGATAATTTGAATTCCACTTAAGGATTTACAGCATATTTGATAAAGATTGGTTTGATTTAGTACTTTGGTTACATAAAAATTAAATGCGTTATTTTCAAAATCTTCATGAATGTGACGTCATCCAAGATATTGAATATCACACTACCTGCTTTGAATGTTCCTTACATGTTTGACAGTTCGCATGGTGAACCCGATGAAACTGGTTCATTGCCTCTGGAACATCAAAATGAACATCAAGCCACCGAGGTAATGAACTAGTCACCGTGAGTGAGTCGCCTCTCGGAATACCCCGACTAGAGTCACGTGACTACGACTAATGTGACTACGAGTCACTTCATTCGCCTCGCAGAATAAGGCCCAAGATCTCGCCAACCAAGGTGTAATCGGCGTCCATCGATTCACCAGGAAAGTAGATGGAAAAACCCAACCCACCAACACTCTTGCCCTCACGATACGAGGAACCACAGTACCCACCCACATACGTTTCGGATTTATACAAGCTCAAACCTGTCCCTACTACTCCCGACCAATGATTTTCCTGCAGTGTGGAAAACTTGGGCACACCAAAAAGCACTGCAAAAATGAAACTCCCTGCCTCAACTGTGGCGAAGAACAAACCCACCCCAACTGTGAACTACCTTCAAACTGTGTCAACTGCCAAGACGCCCACCGCACCAACAGCCGATCCTGTCCTGTCTATAAAGATGAACAGGACATAATAAGAATCCGAACCGACTTGGGAATTTCTCACAACGAAGCCGTCAAGGAATACAGAAAACGCCAAAAACAATCAACATCGCTGCAACAACGCCTTACTCAAGCCACCACCAATCCAAAAATTGCAGAAAAAGACAAGGAAATATTCGGCCTCCGCAAGCTGGTCGACTTCCTTACTGCCCAAATCACCACCCTCACCAACCAAGTAAAAAAACTGGAACTGTAAAAAGAAAAATCACCCGATACATCCGACAGTGACGCCAGCATGACCAGCGACATATCCACAGTCAGCATCCAAAACACCCCCAAGCGCTTCTGGAAGACATCCTCCGAAGATTCCCCTACAGGAAGCGACCCCAAAAATGGAAAACCTGCAGAAAAGAGACCAAAAAAGAAACGCCAACCAGAAAATCAAACCCCTCCCACTGGAATCCACTCAACAAGGTAAAACCGCAACATCAACCCCTCCCCAGCAGACCGGTAAGTCAACCAATCTACCAAACAACTACTACCATCCACATCATTCCTAAAATAAAAATGGACATCCAAACAAGTTCACAAAACAGCACCCCCAATCAAACAAACAATACTACCGAGTCCAACAAACCAACACACAAAAAATATCAAAATTACGCCGTCCAATCGAACACCCGAGGACTCGTCAAAAGATTGCCAGATATACAGATCAAGCCTCTCCCCAACTATCTTTGCCATTCAAGACATTTTGACAAACTCAAATATCCCACAAAATATAATGAAAGGCTACAATTTGCATACGACCTCCGACCTATCATCCCGACAAGGCGCTGGGTCGGCCATAAAAGCCAATACCCCATACAAAATACTCAATATTAATACAACTCTGAACGCTGTCTGCGCCAGAGTGCACACTCCGATTGACCTCACCGTTGTATCCCTCTACATCCCCCCTCAACTACCCTACCACCAATTCACCAGCTAAATTGACGACCTACTATCCCAACTTCCCCATCCCTATATGGCCGATTTCAATGCCCACTCAACCAGCTGGGGCAGTACCCACGCCACCAACAAATGTACCTACCTGGAAGATTTGGCAATCACCAAAAACCTGACTATACTAAACAACTGCCAACCAACCAGAATCGATCCTGCAACTGGTAACACGTCCGCCCTCGACATCACTATGACCTCCTGGGAACTCGGCCCGAAATTCAGCTGGCAGGTTATCGAAGACTCCTTCGGCAGTGACCACTTCCCCATCATGATCAAGCTCGAACACCCTATACCGAAATCAGCGACCAGACCCCGCTGGAAATACGACGAAGCCGACTGGCTCGGCTACCAAATGGAGTCAGATAAACATCTTGCACTCAACCCACCTGCATGCATTCCCTCTTTCACCAAAATCGTCATCGAAGCCGGAACAAAAAACATTCCGCGTACCAGCGGTGTATCAGGCAAAACCGCAGTCCCCTGGTGGGGACCCGAAGTCCGTACAGCCGTAAAACAACGACGCAAAGCCCTGAGATCTCTTAGAAGAATTCCAAGAAAGGCCCTCACCGAATTTAAAACTGCACGATCCCGTGCCAGAGCAGCAGTCTCCATAGCCAAATCTAACTGTTGGCAGAAGTTCACCGAAGAAATCCACCCCACCACCTCCGCCAAAGTGCTTTGGAACAAGATAAAAGTTCTGAACGGAGAAAATCGCAAAAACTCCTTTCACCTTCTCCTGAACCAACACTATACAAATGATCCCTTTGCCCTAGCCGATGCCTTCTGTAATAACTTTACATCTTTGTCCCCTCCCTCCAATACTCAATTGCTCCCCTTCCCAACCAACTCATCCCACAACCAGAGAGACTACAACAGGAATTTCGCAATCGACGAGCTGGAGTGTGCACTTAGAAAGGTCAAAGGCATGTCTGCCGGTCCCGACGAAATTGGTTATCCTCTACTCAAAAACCTGTCTGTGGCCGGGAAGGGAACCCTACTGCAGATCTACAACCAAACATGATCTAACGGCAAACTTCCTCAATGTTGGAAACTGGGACTGGTCATCCCCAACGCAAAACCCAAACACCTCACCTCATCGACAACTACAGACCTATAACCTTACTTGACTGTGTCGGACAAAATCTTGAACGAATGGTCAATCGGCGACTGCACGCCATCCTCGAAAAAGAGCAGCTGCTCGACAACCGACAATTCGCCTTTCGAACCGGACGCTCTACAGACGACTATTTAGAGGAGCTAGAATCGTCCCTCGACCCACCGACCCATAAACATCATCACACTGAATGCCTTTCATTAGACTTAACTAAGGCTTTCGATCGTGTAGATAGAATGGCAATCATCAATCAGCTGAATAACTGGGGTATCGGTGGCCGAATGCTAAACTACATAGCAGACTTTCTCCAAGATAGAAGAATCCAAGTGCTTGTAAACGAAACACGATCCCACTCAAGATCCATCCATGGTGGTGTACCCCAAGGCTCAGTAATAGCGCCAACCCTATTTCTAGTAGCAGTCAATTCCGTATTCGATAAGGTCCCAAACAACATCCAAACCCTGGTCTACGCGGATCATATCCTCCTGATATCATCCTCAGCCTACTCTAAAACTACTAGAAAGAGACTCCAGACAGCACTAGATAAGATAGCAAACTGGGCCTCTACGGTCGGCTTTCAGTTTTCCCCAAGAAATTCCCATCTCATTCACATTGGCCCAAACCGAAGAAGACTTGGCAAGCTCCCCGAACTTATTCTCAACAACCAAACAATCTCAATGAACCGCCATACCCGTCTGCTGGGACTATGGCTAGATGACCGTCTCAACTTCAAGTATCCCTGGGACCAAACAAGAAAAAATGCCATAGGCAAAATATTAATTCTGCAAATTCTAGCTAACAAAACCAGCTACGCTCACAGAGACTCCCTCTTCCGTTTCCTCCATGGCTGGTTCTTACCATCGATTCTACATGGCACAGGCCTACTAAGTCAAGCCGATATAGAGGTAGTCATCAACAAATTGGAACCTCTGTATAACCGCTGCGTCCGAATAATAAGCTCAGCCTTCTGCACCAGCCCTATCCCCTCCCTGATGGCTGAAAGTGGCCAAATGCCGTTCAGATACATAATCGCAAAGCAGCTATCCTCCAAAGCCCTTAGATGGCTAGCCAATGGGGGGGTCCAGAGAGTCACTTATGGTTACCAGAACGAACCAGCTTCTCTCCGAAATAACAGGGAACGAAATACCACCAATCTGCCCTCGACAAGAACCCAAAATCCGATACTGGAACGACAAGACTCCAAAGGTGAACCTGACTTTTCTCCGACGGGTGAAAACCAACGATCCCCCAAACCGCAACCCCAACCGAACCAACCAACTCACTCTCTCCCTTCCAACACAATGCTCAGTGTTCAGCTCCGAAGCTTTCGCGATCTTGAAAGCCGTCACACGAACCGAACACAGTCATATTTACCGACTCAGCCAGCGTGCTCACAGCACCGACACATGGCAGTATCAAACATCCTGGGCTTCCCTCGATATCTAAGATAGCTATAGAAAAACACATCACGCTCTGCTGGGTACCGGGACACGCTGGTATCCCCGGCAATGGAGCAGCGGACAAACTCGTCGCAGCAGCTACTTCATTGGATCTCCCACAGATAGCCATTCCTCAACAAGACGCCTCACTCTACATCAAAAATGCCCTCCAAGAGGCATGGGACATAAAATGGGACTCGAACCACCAAGCCAAACTTCGGGAAATAAAAAACTCCACAAACACATGGACCGACAGACCCAAACCGACCGAAAGAAGGGCCCTCACCCGTCTCTGCATCGATCACACTCGCCTCACCCATGAACATCTTATTGCTAAAACCGACCCCCCCCCCCCCCCCATTTGTCCATGCTGCGACACGAAAACAACGATCAAACATATTCTGACAACGTGCCCACAATATCAACACATACGACAGATTTGCCACCTTCCGCCTAGTATGCGGGAGATGCTTTCAAACTGTCCACAGGAGGAGACCAACATATCGGACTTCCTTCGTGAAACAGATTTATATCACAGAATATGAAACCGAGAAGAATGACCCAAATGGGTTAATCACCGTACGAATCGAGGAAGAATGACCTTAATGGGTTAAATTCCTATAAAAAAGGAAAAAAAAAGTCAAGCAAATGCGAAGAATATTAGAAATTATTGTTTCAGAAAACCGCCCAAAAACGAACCGTACCAAAATCGAGAGGGTTCTGCATTTGAAAGGGTCTTACGTCGCTCGGCATAAAGTGATTTGGAAAAACGCCGTTTGACATAGAAGTCGTTTTGCATATTGGTCGTTTGGTTTAACATAAAATATTGTAAATCATTGAATTACATTTTTTTTTAATTCAAAGAGTTATCTTACTTTTTTTATTAAGTTGAGATTTAAAATAAGTTTACAAAGAATCATAGACAAAAATTAAACGAAAAATCATCTCCAGAAGTCTGGTAACCCTGTGTACCCTTCGTGGCATTATGAATATTTTAGTGCACTTTGATTCTAGTACTGCAATAACTTTGACAGTTGGACAGAGCGCTAATGTTTACTAGTTCATATACCACGTTCAATTGTTGTTTTGCGACAATCATCTTAAGAACCTTTTCGAGCCGAACATTATGGGAAAATTCGAACCGTAAGTTTGCTTCGTCAGAAGAAGAAACCCGAATTTCATGAGTTTGATGTATCCGAAATTCAGTTTCTTATAAACTATCGAATCGAAACAACTGTTTATCTTCAATTTGGAAGCAAGTTTTTGTAAATCAGTTTCATAGTTTGCGAATAGGAGAAAAAAAAGAAAAAAAATGTATGCCCGTTATTTCAAAAAGTGATCAGTGTTGACAGCGGAGCTAAGAAAGTGTCGAAACAAAAATCGGCGAAAAAAAGGTTTAATCTGTTACCATAAGTCTAAAAACGGTTCAATTGTTAAGTTTGTTCGATTTTCAATATGTTTGGTGAAAATTTTGTGTTGAAAATGTTTGTTAGCTTTGAATTTATTCAATAATCAAAGGCGCAGAATTTGAAACCATTTTCTTTTGTTTACATTCCTAAATGCGCAGATGAAAATGAGTCCCTCCAGAAAGAACATGGCCTACAGTAAAAAAAGATATGAACAAGGCTATCGATGCCGTACGACGTAGTATATCTATACGCCAAGCTGCGGCCCGCCATGGAATCCAGGAAAGCACGGTACGGGCCAAGATGACAGGATGTTCCGGTAAATCTCCGGGAAAACCAACCGTGCTGTCGAAGGAAGAAGAATTGCGCATAGTCGATTGGCATGAATTGGCAGCGGCTGCCAGTAACGGTGGCCCATTATTTGAAGACCAATAATCGGAGTTCATCGTTCAGCAAAGGCATTCCAGGTCGTGGATGGCTGCATCTGTTTTTGAAGCGACATCGACGTGTACTGAGCGGCCTGTCCAAGCAAAGAGCTAGTGTGACCGAACAGGCTATTAGAAAGTGGTTCACCGAAGTTATCCATTACAGTGCAAGGCATTTATTGCAGGAAGTAATAATAAAACCGGATCGTGTATGAAACATGGACGAAACCTCTATTCGTTCAGTTCCTACAAAAGAAACCGTTTCGCCAAAGACTGGTGAGAAATATGTGCACACGGCTAATGGAAACTCGGACAATGAAACGTATACTGTTCTTTTTTCGGAAAACTTAAGGGGAAAATCATGCCGGCCGATGGTCACAAGTCACAGAGTTCTGTCGTGAGAAAAAAAATTGTACTGGTTTGTTTCTATCCACACGCCACACACATTTTACAACAGCTGGATGTTTCATTTTTAGAGCCTCAAAAGTAAAATGAAATCAAAAACAGGTCGATTGGCGAACATTCAATTCTGGAGATCCAATCAAAAAATCCCAAATCGCACCTAAGTAGGTAACAGCGCTGAATGAAATTTCGTCTGTAAAAACCATTTTAGCAAATGGATTCAAACAATGTGGCTTAGTTCCGTGGGATCCTAATGCAGTAAACTATTTGATGCTTCTGGGATCCGACAGAAGAAATGAGTCTCATGAGACAGACAACTGACGCGAATGATCCCAGTTCCAAAGCCGCTTCTATTCTTGAGGAGCTCGAAATTTTTTCGACAGTGTTCCAACTTCGATCATTTCCATCTAACCTATTCTCTAAAATATCAATTTGATTTGATTGATTTGACACTGATGGATTCATTTCCATGAATTTTTTGCGTGAATTAATAAAGATTACAGTTAATAAATGATACTTACACCAAAAAGTTGGCTCCCTGGGCAACGCTCTTCGCCGCCGAGATCAGCCCCTCGGTCCACTGGTGGTTCCGCTTGTAGAACTCCTTGGCCGATGCGGTGCCCTTGCCGAGGGCCACAATCTCCGACTGGAGCAGCCGCGATTTCTGCACCAGCACCCGGATTGCGTGCATCAGGGTGGTGCAGGCGTCCAGGATCTTCTCGTTGACCTCCAGCTTGATGCCGGAGTCGGAGGCTCGCGACTTTGAGAGCATTTCCTAAGGTTGGTTTTTTGTTGATGAGATATATTAGTAAGGCTATCTTTGTTAATGAAGCTAAATTGCTCTCAAAAAGAGCCCGATCTACAGGGTGGTCTTGTTGAAAGAGAACGCTATGTACACAAATTAGATCCGGACTGGATCTAATCTTCTGTAAATTCGAATTCCGTAACCATAGAATAAAATTTCAAGTGATTTCAACGAATAAAAATATTGTGCAATTTTTTAACAACTCGACGCGTTTTGGTCGAATAACTTGGGAGCAACAAGAAAGATATTTTCAATTGGATAGTTCGATAGCATGTCTTCCCCATGAACAAAGAAAAACTCAAAATTTTCCGCTTAACACCACGAGTCGAACGACTGAAACGAGAAACTCGGGTAAGGGCGCGAGGATGGGGGCTCACCACTGTAGACCTGGGCAGTACCAGGGCACAATGCAACCGGACAACGCAGGTGTCCACGTGCAGTAGGGTACTACGAACGACATCGAGGCCACCGGTTGGTGGAGGGATCTTTACCTCAATCTGGGAGGCGGCCTCTTCGATGGCCTTGTCCATGCTGCTGAGCTCGTTCTCGACCAGATCGCCCAGGTTTTCGGTGCCGTCCGTCTGCTTGCCCAGATCGCCAATCATCTCCGTGACCCGCTGAAGTTTGGCCCGCAAGTCAGCAATCTTGGCCCCGACCGTATCCGATTCGCTGGTCTTCTGCAGCGACTGGAAAAGACCGGTGATGGAACTGCCGAGCTCCTTGATCTCCTCGGCTATGCCTGTGGGAAATAGAGCGATCGATTAGTATTATTAGTGTGAATAGAACTGCATGTAGATCTTATTGACTAGCGGTAGTCGACTAGCTTCGATTCTTACTTTTAAAACTTTGAAGCCCATGGGCATCGTACTTACGCAAGAAGTTAAAGAAATGGCATGCAACCGGTTTGAAATGATAAGACCTTTAACATAAAGAACCACAATATCAAGATAAAAAACAGTCACTTACGTTCACCGCATTCGATGTTCGCAGATCGGTTGCAAATGGACATTCCCTGGACGTGGGCCGATGCCAGCAAGTGGGCACCGATGATGACCTTCCGGGCCAGCGATTCGACGTTGGTTGAGTTATCCTTCAGGTAGCTGTCGTGTACCAGTGATAGCTTGGACAGGACATCCTGTAGCTCTTCAGCAATCATCAGGAAGTAGGTTGGAGTTCCGCCAGCTCCGGGCATCTCGTTTTCGCTGATCGCTCGCAGTGTTAGCTTCTCCGAGGATTTGATGCAAGCTTCCAGCAAGGTTCGCAGCGAAGTTTCCCCAGTGATGCGTGCGTTGACAAGCAATTGCTCCAGGTCACTAACCGTGGCTTCCGATGCGCGTAGCTTCTGCTCCAGTTCCTCCTGTTGGTGAAGTAAATCTTGCAGGTCGGACTCGAGTGCACCCTTGTCGGACTGCAGTCGGTCCATATTTGCATCGAGGGACTAAGAGAAGAATTCAAGGTTGAATAACATTATTTTGCTGTCACAAGGCTATTGAGAAAAGACATAAAATGATATTGATTCGTTCTTTCGTTTTACCAAAGTTGTAGCGATACTATGCTGTAGGATCGTGCGATGGAATGTCTTCGTGTGACCATGTTTAACTTTTGCTAGGGGATTGAGATGTCATTAGCTTCGATAACACACCATTCAAGCAGGTTATTTACAAATGGGTTGATGCAAATATGGATGTTTTGATTAGATCGTGGTTAAGCAAACTGTTGAAATGCTCTTGTTGCTATATTTTGACTACAGAAGGTTATTGGAACATTGTTTTTTATCTACCGCCAAATTTAAACTTGAGTATCATGTTTTTAATACTTTTAAGATATTCCTACGAGCTGTTTACTCCTCAGTATCTTGTTTATATTCCCAATTTTTGAGAACAATCTTATCAGTTTTCAACAAAAGCAATGAGAGCATTTTAAAAGTTTTTGGAAATCATACGTTAGCTCAATAACCCTCGAAACACCATACCTGATACTTTTCTTCCATTTCGGTGTACTTGGCCCGCAGCTCGTCCAGCTCGTGGTCCTTCTGCTCGATTACGTTCTTCAAATCCTTCTCGAGCGATTCGAACTCGGCCGTACGCTGCCCGGATTCGGTCTGCAGCCAGACAAGCTGCCCCAGGGTCGATTCCTTCTCGGCCAGTAGCGTATCCTTTTCGCTGGCCAGGGTCGCCACCTTGCCGTCCATTTCGTTCTGGAGCGAATCCAGCCGCAGCAGGTCGTCCTCGTGGATTCGGTTGAATTCCTGCTCCTGGGCGGCCTTGGCTGCTTGCAGATCCACGTGTTGTTGTTGAAGCGATTCGTATTCCGATCGGAGTTGTTCCAGTTTGTCCACCAGTTCTGTACGATGGGGAAAGGGATTAGCAAGGATTCGACTTCGAGTAAGATGGGCCCAGAGTGGGCCATTTTGTGCCCTGGTTATCGTTCTTGATGGTGGCGCTTCTTGAGGAAATTTGATGGATTGTGCTGGGAGAAGTAAGAGTTTTTTATTCGAGGTTTAAAAAAAGGGAGTTTGAACGAATTTTTAAACATTCCCAGCGAACATGAAACCGTATCAGTAATGATAACTTAAGTCGTTATTACAATGGTGTTTCGAACCGCAATTCCAACTGTATAGTGAAAAGATCGTATACAATGTCGTCTGAAGTCAGTTTAAATCGGATATGATAGGCTGTCCGCCATATTTGTAAATTTTGAATAGATTTTGCTCCCGCGCGGGCTTCAAGTGATAAAATCTTCGTCATGTTCTCTCTGCAACCAGCAGGGCATCCAGATGGCTAAAATCAGATGAGAATTGAGAAGTATAGGCCAATGACAGAACTGGAAAATATTGTCGCTGTCAACGATTTGAAGGCTATGAGAGCAAAATTTTGCGCTTAGCATTCTTCCGATAGTGTCCAATTGGTGTTATTTTCGTCGCTTTAGAAAGAAATGAAAGTTATGTATGTATATTGCCTCCACTTTGGTAGGTAAATGCTGTTTTTTCAACTTTCACTCGGTCATTCTATAATGTATATAGAACGTATATCAAAACAGCATAAGAATATAGCTACAAAAATGTTTGCTAGGTTATCTTGTAATGCAACGCTCGTAAAGAGGGCTTGATAAATTGTATTGTATTCCACGCGCAATGCCGATACCAATGTGTTTTCGATCGTTGTTGCAGAGGTGGATGGCCAGTGGTAAAATTAAACCAGATATTTGATAAACATGATTTAGACGATTCGAAATGGCTGTCGTGCAAAGGTGACGGTAGGGTACATTTTAGCCAAAAATGGAAAGGAATTTTGTATCAAAAGTTATTTCAGTATAGTCTATAATCCAAGTTTAATAAGGGCGTTATGAAAATTGGGAGCAAAGCACGGTAAATTTTACATTCGAATATCGCGTTTACATTTCCCCTGAAGATGTTGAAATCGATGGAAAAAGGTTCGGTAACGTGTGTAGAGTTTCAAAACACAATACTAAGCCCACAAACTAAGCCCACAAAAACCCTTATGGTGGATGCTTATGCACTAGAAGATGCCGATAGTCCGAAAGTTCGATACTATCGTGGTGAATATGACGGCAACGATCGTTTTGCTGCCAGTGGCCCGTATTGTGCACCACGCGTCGGGTGACCAGTCGAGTCACCTTACCGTCACGAGACTCCGAAAGTTCTTCCGAAGTGACGTTCCTTACCTAAAGCGACTCCTGGAATCGAGTGACTCGGGTGACTCGCCAACCCACGCGTGGCGCAGGATAAGGGCCAGTATAATCTCCAAAATTTTGTAGGATTAAAACGTGAAAATATAAGTGCTTTGATCTTGTCAGGCCCATAATGTTGTCGACACGAATTTTGATGAAATTTTAAAACTTTAGTTCCCTATCCGAAGCACATACTGGAGTCAGGGCTACGTTGTGAAATTTGCCTAGTCATTCCATACGAATTGCACAACAAGTTTCAGTGGCTCCAGAGAGTATGATAAAATTAAAAAAAAAAAAACTTAACGAAGCACCACATCAAACAACCACGTTTCAAGTGAACTTACAATTAAGATTTGTGTTGAGCGAGTGCGTGAAAATCAAAATCAAGTTTTGGAAAAATATTAAAAATTGCGATACATTATGCAAAACAAGCGAGAGACATTCCAAAAAAATGATAAAATCAACGCTGTTACCTTGCGTCTGCCGGCTCTTCTCGCTGATGCTTTGCTGTAGCGTTTCCTCCTCGCGGCCCTGCTTCTCGGAGCGAATTTGCAGCGCCTCCAACCGGCCCAATACGTCGGCGTATTGGTGGGAAAGCTGCTCCCGCTCGCTCTGCATCTCGCTCAGGCTGTTCTCCAGGGCTCCTTTCTCGGTCTGGAGCAGGTCCCGGTCCGATTGGAACGTGCGCAGCTCTTCGTTGACCCGCTCCAGGCTGATGCGCAGTTCGGCAATTTCCGCCTGCCGATTTGCCTCCATCTCTTCGTACTTACTCTGCAGCGTTTCGTACCGTTCGGTGATGTCTTTCAGTTCTTGCGCTACCGCTTCCTGTTCCTGTTTGGCGGTGCTGGAGCTCTGCTGCAGCTTCTCTTCCACCAGTGACTGTTGCTGTTGCAGTTCCTCTAGCTGAACGCGAATTTCTTCCTTGGATTTGGTTGCGTCTGAAGCCGCCTTCGTGGAGCTTGCCAGCTGCTTGCTTACCTCGCCGTGCTGAGAAAGTTTGGGTTAAGTGCAAATTAATCCGTTATTAGTAAGGTTTTGGGTTCCCATTTCTAGTTACCGTTTCATCTAGCGCTACGGCAATTACTTCCCCCTCCCGTTGACCCATGCAATGCGATACAGCCTTAGTCCAAAGGTAGCTCAGGCAGGTGATCAAACGAATGTTTTTAAGCGAATTTAGAATTTGCGATAAACTTGAATTTAGCGATGAACGAGAGTCCATGTCAGATGATGAAAGTTTTGGGATGGAAACTAATGAAGCCTACTTGGTTTGCTGATAAAGTACCTTATCGAAAAAATAGTTTAAAAATCAATATAAATTCTTATTCTCAATTTTGAATTTGAATTCTGAAACTGAGACTGAATCTTGATTTGAATTTGAATTGTCTCCGAATTTGAATCTGAATTTTGAATCTGGCATCTTAATTTGAAATATGAATCCGAAATCGGAATTCTGAATCTAGATTCAGAATTGATGGGAGAATCGAAGATTTTTTGAAAGGCAGTTCGGCAATCGATTGAATGTGGATTAGAAATGTAAAACGATTTACGTAATTAGACAGCATATTTAAAGATATAGAAAATAGAAAATTTAAGATAGAAATGAGAACTTTGTAATTTTAGATGTAAGCTATTTTTTATCTTTAATTAAAAAAATCTGAAATGTGAATCTTCTTGAATCTGAATTTTCATTCTGAATCCAAATTTTCAATTCATATTATCAATGTTAAGTCATGATTCTTCTTCTTTTTCCTCTTCATATTCTTCTTCTGTTTCTTCGTTTTAGTTTTTTGGCCAGAGAATGAAACTATATAACACCAATTTTCAAATCCTGATTTTAAAATATTATTTTCGTTCATTCTTAATTTTCCTAATTTTTTAAATGAATTTTCGCCCCTTCAACAACTTTTTTGCTACATGATTTCGAGCACTATTTTGTTTTGTTTTTTTTTGTGTCTCAAACCTGTTTGTAGCAACTAATTCGATACTCGAAAAGTTTTGTCTATTGCAGGCGCAAAGTTTGATCATGTTTCCGAATTAAACGGTCGAACCATTTGAACACAAATATGTGGTTAGGTGCACCCCCGGTATTGTCGAGCAGTCAGTCAAGCAGCGAAAAAGTAGCAAAAAAAAGCACACAAAATCAACCAAGTGTAACATAAGAAACAAGATCGACCGGACGAAAGTAAAAGTTTGTGCACGGGAGAGAGTAATTGGGAAAAAATGCATAAGCATGATAAGATTGTTAATCGGCAAATATTTAATCGAAGAAAATAAAATAGAAGCAAAAACAGTAAAACAAATTAAACACCGATAACGTAATCGTGCAGCAGCATGCAAAAAAAGGAAGTTGTTAAATAAATATTTGATAAAAATCAAAATTAGTTAGTAAATTTGTTAGTCAGTTTCTTTTTTGGCAGCAGTTACGTCCAGCAACTCGGGATCTGAACTCACCTGCCGCAGAAGTTTCACGTGCTCGTCCCGTATTTGGGTGTACATGGTCTTCAGCTTTTGGAACTTCTCCTCGCTGGCCTTGGCGCGTTCCTCCTCGGCTTGGGCTTTTTCTGGAAAATGAAAGTAGATTTATAAAAAAGGATTTAAGATTTTCTAGTGTTCAGTTGCTGGTATGATTTTGATCGAATTAATAAAAATTGAGTTGAAAGTAATCAACACTGATTGAAACTTCCGCTATCGAAAAAAATGTTATATTGGATTGAGACTTGAGAATTGTGAAGCTGATTTAGGCTTCTGCTTGTGAGAAAACTGTTGATTGAAATTAAGATTTTTAATAGTTAAAAAACTTGGAAACGAATTGAGATTTCTGCTAGTAAAGAAATATAAAAACATCTGCTAATGAGAAGCATTTACAGCTGATTGAGACTTCTGCTAGACTCAAATTTTAAATCGGATTTCGACTTGCAATAACAAATTAGATTAAAAAAATCTGGTTTATAACTTGAAAACAATGAAGCGAATTGAATCTTCT
This sequence comes from Uranotaenia lowii, assembly GCF_029784155.1. Lineage (NCBI taxonomy): Eukaryota > Metazoa > Arthropoda > Insecta > Diptera > Culicidae > Uranotaenia > Uranotaenia lowii. The sequence continues at coordinate 370,874,837 of NC_073692.1, read as the reverse complement.
GATTGTTAGAAAACTGTTATGAGTAGGTTGAAACTTCCACTAAAAAGAAATGGGCACAGCAGATGTAGGCTTCTGCTAGTTTAAAAATGATTAAAGTGGCGTGAGGCTCCTGACCTCTTGAACAAATTTAGACTTCTGGATGGCTTATTTGGAACGAAAAAAAAAACGGATTGATACTTCTGCTTTAAACACGATGAAAACCGACGGATATTTCTGGTGTTTTAAAACGGATTAAGGCTTGAAAAAGTTCTAGCAGATTAAACACTTCTGATTTGGACAGCAAGTTGAGACTTCCGCCAAAAAAAGTTCAGTAATCAGTAACAGCTAGTTCATCCTTGAGCTTATGGGACTTTTACTAGCAAAACCATTCCAGTGTAACGTGATTTCAAAATTAAGTTAAAAATGATCAAAGCTGATTGAGACTTCCGCTTGTGAGAAAACGGGTCTAGCGTATTGAGACTTCTGCAATTGAAAATAAGGAAAGCGGAAAGCAACTTTTAATTGTGAAAAAAAAAAATGTCACAACAGGTTAAGACTTCCGTTTATAAGAAACAGTTACAGCGAATTCAAAGTTATGATAAAGATAGATTAAGGTTTTGGCTGCTATAATGTTAAAATTGTAGTGAGACTACTCTTTGAAAAAAAAGTGTTGAACAAATTGAGGCTAATCAAGTTGGAACAACCATCAACATGAACTAAGAACTCCGATGGCTAGAAAACTATTCAATTTAATTGAGACTTCTGCTAAAAATAAAAATCGTTTACAGCGTCTGAGATTTCCGCTAATTAAACATTGGAAATTCGGATTGAGACTTTTTTTTGTTTGGTTTTGATCACCGCACTTTATTGTGGTCCTTTTTTAATTGATACTTTTCGGTGATTTACGACGAAAATAAAAATGCTGTTTTTACGTTTCGACTTACTGAATATCACCCATCCTCAGAAAAACTATATTTAAATTATAAAGAAATAGAATATAAATTTAACAAAATTTGAAAATTATCAAATCTGATTGGGGCTTCTGTTTGTTAAAAAGTGGTTGAAGCGGATTGAGACCTCTGCTGGTAAAACCTTTGAAAGCAGCAGCTTGATTCATGAAAATTACCATATCTGATTGGTACTTCTAATTGTTAAAAAGGGGTTAAAGCGGATCGAAACTTTTTCTGCTAAAAGTTATGAAAGCAGCAAATTGAAAAATGAATTTTATTAAATCTGATTGGGACTTCTAATTCTTAAAAAGTGGTTGAAGCGGATTGAGACTTCTGCTGCTAAAACTTATGAAAGCAACAAATTGATACTTGAAAATTATCAAATATGATTGGGACTTCTGTTTGTTAAAAAGTGGTTAAAGTGGATTTAGACTTCTGCTGTTAAAACTTATGAAAGCAGCAGCTTGATTCATGAAAATTATCAAATCTGATTGGTACTTCTGTTTGTTAGAAAGTGGTTGAAGCGGATTGAGACTTCTGCTGCTGAAAACTTATGAAAGCAACAGATTGATACTTGAAAATTATCAAATATGATTGGAGCTTCTGTTTGTTAAAAAGTGGTTGAAGCGGATTGAGATTTCTGCTGCTAAAACTTGTGAAAGCAGCAGCTTGATTTATAAAAATTTATAAATCTGATTAATACTTCTAATTGTTAAAGTGGTTAAAGTGGATCAAAACTTCTGCTGCAAAAACTTATGAAAGCAGCTAAATGATACATGGAAATCTAATTGGGACTTCTAATTGTTAAAAAGTGGGTGAAGCGGATTGAGACTTCTGTTGCTAAAACTCATGAAAGCAGCAGATTGATACGTGAAAATTATCAAATCTGATTGAGTTTTCTGTTTGTTAAAAAGTGATTAAATCGGTTTGAGACTTCTGCTGGTAAAACTTAAAAAGGAGACGATTGAAACATGAAAATTATCAAATCTGATTGGGATTCTTGTTTGTTAAAAAGTGGATAAAGCGGATTGAGACTTTTGCTGCTAAAACTTATGAAAGCAGCAAGTTGCATGTTGAAAATGATTAAATCTGATTGAGACTTCTGTTTGTTAAAAAGTGATTAAAGCCGATTGAGATTTCTGCTGCAAAAACTTATGAAAGCAGCAGATTGATACCTGAAAATTATCAAATCTTATTGAGATTTCTGTTTTTTAAGGTGGTTGAAGCGAATTGAGACTTCCGCTTCTTAAAATTTTTGAAAGCAGCAAATTGATTCTTGAAAATGATCAAATTTGATTGAGACTTCTGTTTGTTAAAAAGTGGTTAAAGCGGATTGAGACTTCTGTTGGTAAAATTTATGAAAGCAGTAAATTGATACATGAAATTTATCAAATCGGATTGGGACATCTGTTTGTTAGAAAGTGCTTGAAGCGGATTAAGACTTCTGCTGTAAAAACTTATGAAAGCAGCAGATTGATACAAAAGAAAGTACTTAGCACGTTCGAAAGATTCTCAATACAGAGTTGTCAGTGTTCATTCTCGTCTTCAACGCTTTCAAGATCTTAGACTCTAACAAAATGCACCTTTGAAGCGCGGCTACTTACGTTCCAGGGTGGGTGCCGTTTGGGCCCGCAGTTCCAGCTCCTCCTTCTGGATGCGCAGATTCGACAGCTGTCCCTCGGTGTTGGTTAGCTGCGAGTTGAGTTGCGCAATTTGATCCTCCAGCCGGTGCTGCACATCTCGCTGCTCGATGGTCAAAGATTTGACGTAGTTGGTCGACCGTTCGATCTCCATCTGCAGCTGCCGGATCAGGTCGTCTCGCTCCCGGAGTAGCCGTTCCAGCTCAAGGACCTGATGGTGGGCCTGCTGTTGAAGGTGGTTCTGCTGTTGCTGCACGTGATTTTGCGGCAAATCCGGAATGGGTGGCGCAGCCTCGGTGGTATCTATAAGGCTCTCGGAGATGACCGATTCGGTATCGTCGATGGGGTCGGAGTTGGGCATGATCACTACCGGGGCTTGGTAGTTGCCGAGATCGGACTGTTGTTCGAAGTTTGGCTGCACATCCGGCAGCTTGGGAACCGTGATCAGGTTTACGAAGTACTGCAGGTTCCGGCTCTGGTTGTAGAATGACTTGAGCTGGTGGAAGATGGTGCGGAAACGTTCCCGATGGCCGGTCAGCAGATCCGATGGAAGATTGGCATGAAGCTTGAACATGATTCGTACGACGAAGTCGTACAGCGGGTTGGAGTCCTGGATGCACTGAATCAACGGTGCTAGGCGGCACTGACCGGCCGAGGTCATGGAATTGACGCAGAATGTTGTGATGGAGTTGAAAACTGTAGAACAAAATACAGTGTTAACACTAAACGTACCGGAGGCGGTCAAATGACGGTTTTTGAACTTTAAACGATGATTACGCCTTATATAATTGTTTATTCGCAAATTTAACGACAGGACTATTTTTGTTTTTGAAATGCAAGTATTTTTGCGTTTTTAAATTTTTTTTAAGTGTTACGGTTTTCGAATAACGCATGTGGTATACCTATTCATACCGCGAGCGGTCAAATGACGGCAAACACCGTTTTCGCTAAAACTCCCTTGTTTCTCAACGGATTTCTACCAAATTTATATTTTTGAAAAGCTTATAATTCGACTCAAATATGTTTCTCAGACAATTTTCAGCTACAATCAATAACTTTAAAGTTATTTACAGTACAAGAAAAATTATATGAAAAAACATGCTTCAGGAAAAAGGTTGTAAATCAGTTATTAAGTGCTCGAAAAAAATTTCACTTAGTGCCTGAGAAAGCTGAAGTTAGAAGCTATATGTTGCACATATGGAACATTTTTTTAAAAAATTTCTAAGATCATGGCCACAAAAAATGTAAAAAAGTTGTGTAAAACCCGCACTTTTCAATCAATCAACCGCCAAAGCTGTTCCTGTTACAGTAGAAAATTTTGAAAAAGTGAATTGAAAAGTAGACGTAATTTGTCACATTTTGGCATCTTTAGATTTTTGAAATACGAAATACATAATTTATGACGACTTTTCAAAGGTAGCTGTTTTTCGAACTTTTTATCAATTTGGATTTTCTAAGACAATTCCTACACCTAAGCTCAGCTTTGCACTGGATTTTGAGTACGTTAACGTAAGGTTTAGGCAATAAAACTATATGCAAAAGAAAGCTTATTTCATGCCGGTTCTAGTGGTGTGACTGCATTGGCGGTGCAATGCTTGGCAAAAATATGATAAATAAAACAGTGAACTAGTTTCTGAATTTTGAGAAGTCAGCACAAATTCTTGCTTGGCAGACGGGCGCAGTGGGTGGTAATATCTCAAAGCTATTTTGCACACAAAGACGGATGAAAAGAAACGAAAACACAAACAAGCATTAGCTCAAATTTTCTAGTTTTACTTTCAGAAATATATTTATTATATTTTTGTAAAGCATTGCACCGCCAATGCAGTTAAATCACTAGAACCGGCATGAAATTTGCTTTCTTTTGCATATAGTTTTATTGCCTAAACTATACGTTAACGTACTCAAAATCCAGTGCAAAGCTGAATTTGGGTGTAGGGATTGTCTCAGAAAATCCAGATTCATAAAAAGTTCGCAAAACAACTACCTTTAAAAAGCCGTCAAAAATTATGTATTTAGTATTTCAAAAATCTAAAGATGCCAAAATGTGACAAATTACGTCTACTTTTCAATTCACTTTTTAAAAAATTTCTACTGTTACAGGAACAGCTTTGGCGGTTGATTGATTGAAAAGTACGGGTTTTACACAACTTTTTTACATTTTTTGTGGCCACGATCTTAGAAAATTTTTAAAAAAATGTTCCATGTATGCAACATATAGCTTCTAACTTCAGCTTTCTCAGGCACTAAGTGAATTTTTTTTCGAGCACTTAATAACTGATTTACAACCTTTTTCCTGAAGCATGTTTTTTCATAATTTTTTTCTTGTACTGTAAATAACTTTAAAGTTATTGATTGTAGCTGAAAATTGTCTGAGAAACATATTTGAGTCGAATTATAAGCTTTTCAAAAATATAAATTTGGTAGAAATCGGTTGAGAAACGAGGGAGTTTTAGCGAAAACGGTGTTTGCCGTCATTTGACCGCTCGCGGTATGAATAGGTATATACAAAGTGTTGGTATGTTTAGTGTTAAAGTAGGAATGTTTAACAACAGAAAATGTCTCCGTAAACTTACTTGTGGCCTGAAGACCAATAATGTCATCTAGGTAATCGAAAATTTCTACCGCTAACTGGAAGCTGTAAAACATAATTGGATTAAAAATCACCTCAAAACGTAGGCTTAACCTCCTCAAACTTACTAGAAGTTTATATCACCGCCCCCGATTTGGTCCAGCTCCCCGGGCTTCAGCGCCAAACTACCCGGTATCCGGGGATTCCGGTCGTGGAACTCCAGCTTGGTCACCAGCAGCTTGGTGTAGTGCTTGATGCAGATCCCGTAGCCATCGTTCAGATGGCCCCACAGCTTCCCGGCCTCCAGCAGCATTCCCCGGTGCCGCATCGAGTGCTGGCAGCAGTGCGGGTGACCCTCCCGCAGGATCTTGTGCAGCAGATGGCAGAACTTCCAGGCCACTATCCGGTTGTCCTGTATCGGTTGCCGGATCGCGATGGCCCAGAACGCGTGCCCGCCCTTGCTGTGGAACGTGCCGATGATGGTGGCCCGCACGTGCTTGACCTTGATCGGCATCTCCACGCTGCTGAGCGCCTTGGAGATGCTCATGGTCTGAATTTTTTGGATTTGAAGAAAGGAAGAATGGTTCATTTTTTGGGAATAATCAATGATTTTAAGAATAAATAGTTGGTGCTGGTGCAAGTTGTTAGTAGGACGTTTGCAACAAAATCATTAGGACAATTTTTTATTTTTTGATGGTTTTATAAAGGGTTTTTAATGGGTTTAAGTTTCTATTCAGTATCTTTCCATTATTTTTTTCATTTAAGTTTTAAAAAATGTGAGGGATTTAATATACAAGGATGAACACATAAATATAGGGTGAGAATACGCAATCCAGTCCAAGTCCAAGTCCAAGTACAAGTCCAAATCCAAGTCCAAGATTCAGGATCCAACTTTCAAGTCCAAGTCCAAGTTCAGGTTCAGGTTCAGGTTCAAGATCAAGATCGGAAGGATCGAAGATCCGAGTTGAGGTCTAAGTCCAGGATCGAAGATCCAAATTGATGTTTAAGTCCAAGTCCAAGTTCAGGTACAAGTTCAAGATCGAAGAGAATGAAGACTGAAGTTGAAATCCAAGTCCAAGTCCCAGATCGAAGATCTGAATTCAAATCCAAGTCCAATTAGAAGTCCAAGTCCAAGTCCAAGTCCAAATCCAAGTCCAAGTCCAAGCTGATGTCCAAGTCCAAGTCCAAGTCCAAGGCCAAGTCCAAGTTGAACTCCACGTTCAACTCCAAGTGTAAATCCAAGTCCAAGTCCAAGTCCAGGTTCATGTTCAAGATCGACGGGATCGAAGGTTCAAGTTGAAGTCCAAGTTCATGTTCAGGTTCATGTTCAAGATCGAAGGGATCGAAGATCCAAGTTGAAGTCCAAGTCCAAGTCCAAGTTCAAGTTTAAGTCCAAGTTCAAGTTCATGTTCAGGTTCATGTTCAAGATCGAAGGGATCGAAGATCCAAGTTGAAGTCCAAGTTCAAGTCCATGTCTAAGTACAGGTCCAGAGGTTCATGTCCAGGTTCATGTTCAAGATCGACGGGACCGAAGATTCAAGTTGAAGTCCAAGTCCAAGTCCAAGTTCATGTTCAGGTTCATGTTCAAGATCGATGGGATCGAAGATTCAATTTGAAGTCCAAGTCCAAGTCCAAGAGCTAAGTCCAAGATTCAAGATTCAACCCGCCAGATCCAAGATTTAAGTTCCAAGTTCCAGGATCCAAGAGCCAAGATCCAAAATTAAAGTCCAAGTTGAAGTCTATGTTAGACTAGTACTCAGTTTCAAGTATTCCAACCTGGACTTGGCCTTTGATTTGAACTTGGTTTTGATTTGAACTTGACATGGATTGAACTCAGATTTGAACTTGAACTCAAACATGGACTCAGACTTAAACTCGGACTTTGACTTGAACTTGGATTTTGACTGTTACTCGGTCCAAGTCCAAGTCCAAGATTAAGTCCAAGTCCAAGTTCATGTTCAGGTTCATGTTCAAGATCAACGGGATCGAAGATTCAAGTTGAAGTCCAAATCCAAGTCCAAGTTCATGTTCAGGTTCATGTTCAAGATCGAAGAGATCGAAGATTCAAGTTGAAGTCCAAGTCCAAGTCCAAGTCCAAGCCTAAGCCCAAGTCCAAGTCCGAGTCCGAGTCCGAGTCCAAGTCCAAGTCCAAATCCCAACCCAAGTCCAAGTCCAAATCCCAACCTAAGTCCAAGTGAAAGTCCAAGTCCAAGTCCAAGTTCAAATTCAAGTCCAAGTCCAAGAGCTTAGTCCACTTTCAAGTTCAATTCTAGATCCAAGTCCAACTCCAAGTCATAGTCCAGATCCAAGTCCAAGTTCAACTCCAAGTCCAAGATTGAAGAGATCGAAGACCCAAGTTGAATTCCATGTCCAAGTCCAAGATCCAAGTCCAAGTCCAAATCCAATTCCAAGTTCAAGTCCAAGATCCAAGTCCAAGATCCAAGTCCAAGATCCAAGATCCAACTTTCTAGTTCAAGTCCAAGTCCATGTTCATGTGAAAGTTTTAGATCGAAAGGATCGAAGATCCAAGTTGAAGTCCATGTCCAAGCTCAGGATCGAAGAGATCGAAGATCCAAATTGATGTCCAAGTCCAAGTCCAAATCCAAATCCAAATTCAAATCCAAATCCCAACCCAAGTCCAAGTCCAAATCCCAACCCAAATCCCAACCCAAGTCCAAGTCAAAGTCAAAGTTCAAGTCCAAGTCCAAGTCCAAGTCCAAGTCCAAGTCCAAGTCCAAGTCCAAGTCCAAGTCCAAGTCCAAGTCCAAGTCCAAGTCCAAGTCCAAGTCCAAGTCCAAGTCCAAGTCCAAGTCCAAGTCCAAGTCCAAGTCCAAGTCCAAGTCCAAGTCCAAGTCCAAGTCCAAGTCCAAGTCCAAGTCCAAGTCCAAGTCCAAGTCCAAGTCCAAGTCCAAGTCCAAGTCCAAGTCCAAGTCCAAGTCCAAGTCCAAGTCCAAGTCCAAGTCCAAGTCCAAGTCCAAGTCCAAGTCCAAGTCCAAGTCCAAGTCCAAGTCCAAGTCCAAGTCCAAGTCCAAGTCCAAGTCCAAGTCCAAGTCCAAGTCCAAGTCCAAGTCCAAGTCCAAGTCCAAGTCCAAGTCCAAGTCCAATTCCAAGTCCAAGTCCAATTCCAAGTCCAAGTCCAATTCCAAGTCCAAGTTTGGGGTAAAGTTCAAGATCGAAGGGATCAAAGATCCAAATCCAAGTCCAAGTACAGTTCAAGTCCGAAATCCACGATCCAAGTTTTTGATGGGACGAATCATCCAATAGGATGAAAATCCCTGAAAAAAAAGATCCAAGTTCAAGTCGAAGTTTATGTTCAAGTTCAAGTCCATGTCCAAGTCCAAGTCCAGGTCCAGGTCCAGGTCCAGGTCCAGGTCCAGGTCCAGGTCCAGGTCCAGGTCCAGGTCCAGGTCCAAGTCCAAGTCCAAGTCCAATTCCAATTCCACTTCCACTTCCACTTCCAAGTCCAAGTCCAAGTTTAGGTTCAAGTTCAAGATCGAAGGGATCAAAGATCCAAGACCAAGTCCAAGTCCAAAATCCAAGATCCAAGTTTTTGATGGGATAAATCATCCAATAGAATGAAAATCCCTGAAAAAAATAGATCCAAGTTCAAGTCAAAGTTCATGTTGAAATCCAAGTCTATGACCAGGTCCAAGTCCAGGTCCAGGTTCAGGTCCAAGTCCAAGTCCAAGTCCAAGTCCAAGATTCAACTTCTAAGTCCAAGTCCAAGTCCAAACCCAAGCCCAAGTGCAAGTCCAAGTCCAAGTCCAAGTTCAAGTCCAAGTCCAAGTCCAAGTTCAAATTCAAGTTCAAGTCTAAGTCCAAGTCCAATTCCAATTCCACTTCCAAGTCCAAGTTCAGGTTCAAGTTCAAGATCGAAGGGATCAAAGATCCAAGTCAAAGTTCAACTCCAAGATTCAAGATCCAAGCCACAAGATCCAAGATCCAAGTTCCAAGTTCCAGGATCCAAGAACCAAGATCCAAAATTATAGTCCAATTTGAAGTCTATGTTGGACTAGTACTCAATTTCAAGTACTCCAACCTGGACTTGGCCTTTGATTTGAACTTGGTCTTGATTTGAACTTGACATGGATTGAACTATGATTTGGACTTGTACTTAGTGTTTTATTCCTTTCTATGATCTTGGTCTATGTTAAAAATTCTGATCTAGGATCTAGAGTCAGTGAAAATCTGTACTTGGAATTGAATCTGGACCTGAATCTAAACCTAAACCAAACTTAAGACCTGGATCTGGGTCTAAATCTGGAATCAAAACCATACAAAGTCGATTTGCACCATGGATTTTATAGACTTCATAACCTTATTCATTTGAAGATAAACCTTAATCAGGATTTGAACACTAACCAAGACTTGAAAAACAACCCTGAACAAGGACAGAAGATTGGAGTTGAAATGTTAGGGTTTAACCTAATAATGCATGACTTTTTTTAAATGTGAATATCAGCTATTGGTTCATTGAAATAATAACATTTTAATTCAAATAACACGTCACAACAGGTTTGAAGTCGTTATTATGAGTATTATAAAAGTTATGGCCAATCAAAGTTGAAAAATAACTTTTGAAATTCTTAATTAATTACAATACGATTTTGCCAATTTCTTCCAAACCTTGATAATTCAGTGCAGGAAGGTGTTTCTGATTGATTGAGATTAAAAAATTGGTTAGAATTTGCAAATCTGAAGAAATAACAACGATTTTCCAAAAACTACTTTTTTCAAAAAAATAAATAAATTTGATTTTTGCAATTTTTCCGCATACTTTGTTCGATATCTCACACATACATTAGAATATCGCAACAAAAATACCATGGACTGATTTCTTTTAATCTCTAGAATATTTTTTGTGAATACATCACTCAAAAATTTCCACGCGTTTTCGAGATATTTGGATTTTGATTAGTGTTGTTTTAAAACAACACTATGCATTAAAAGGTTAAGATAGTTGGATTGGAACGTGGGCTTGGCGTTTTAGAATTTAGAACCTGAAGACTTTCGGAAACAACTCGAATCAATATGTGAACCCTGACCTATTTAGACCCTGGACCTGGAACCAAACTAGGACATGAGTTGGGCCCGGTAATGAACCTGGAGTAGGACTTGGACGAACAATACTTTAACCTTATAAAGGATTTCAAATTCCTCTAGTACCTGGGCCTACATCAAGCATTAGTTCTGACTCCAGATCTGGACTTAATCATAAAATTCACACTGGACTAGACCTTGTTTTTGACCAGGAAATGGACCTGAAGCAGATCGTAGGCTATGCTGGAGATCTTCACTGGGGCTAAAATTTGAAATCGAGCATCATAGATCCTTAACTAAACGTTGACATAAAAAGTTCTGGGACTTGATCAGAACTTATATCTAGACTTAAACATAGACCCGGTGAAAGATTTAGATTTGGTATTCAAGAATATTGGGCCGTCGGGTTTTAGGCACTTGAACTTGGTTCGGTCCTCAACCCTAAGACGTTAGGAATTAACGATTCTGGACGTTGCGCAGATTAAACTAGGCCTGAAAAAACCTGGAACACAATTTGAAAGTTGAAGATCAGCACTGAGGCTTAAACTTTGTGAAACTTGGACATGGACCTCGACCTAGTTCTGAGACTTGAGTGTAGTTCCGAGTACTTCAAGTCATTTGAATATGCATCTTGTGCCGGAATGGAACCTAAAACTGAGTTTTACACTGGACCTGAACCTTTATCTAAACCAAAAACTTGAATCAGGATTAGAACTCTAACCTATACCTACAACCTGTACAAGGATTTGGACTTTGAAGTTTTGAGCTTTGGGTTTTAGAAACTCGAAATTGGATCTTGGTGCGAACTTTTAGGCTTTAGGACTGAACGACTTTTGTTCGTGGAACCTTCCTTGGCAAAGATTTGGACTGACATCTGATACTGAATTTGAACCTGAAATTGAAACTTAATCTGAAAAAAAAACAAACTTCGATCAAGTATATAATTGTAAATTGGGCAACCTCGAACTTTGACTAGGATTTGGATTTGGACAAGAACTTGAACTGGGACTCGACTTGGATTGAATTTTTGGTTTGGACTTGGACGTGCACTCGAACTTGGAGATAAACTTAGGCCTGGACTAGAGTTCTTCTTTTTCTTCTTCTAACACCAACATGGCCAAAACTAGTATACATCCTGGAAAATAAAAAAAAATGCGTTCATCATTTTTCTTTTCAACATAGTATTTGGTACATAGAATATGCATTGCAGATACTACTACGACCAGGTTAACAATGTAATGAAAAATGCTGAAGAAAAAAGGAACAAGAGAAGAATAAAGCGTGGAATTCCCTGCCAAACGTTTCATATGATTATATAGGGCAAAACTTCCAAAGTTTGACGCTTATTCAAACAGGTAATCCAATTTGCAGACGACAGGGATTTGAATGATTCTTTTCTCTTGCAGATGTTTTGTTTATCACAATGCATTGCGACCATTGCAATGGTCACTTCTATCCTAACACGTATCTCGAAAAAGAAGCGTCGAAACAGATAAATATCATTGAATTTTCACGAAAAAAAAACAATTGAGAAAATCTCGTCGACGAAAAAAAAAACACTTTCGTTTTCGATCAGGGCTTGCTGCGATCTCTAAACTTAGGCATTGGCTAAAGTTAGGATTTAAACTTGAACATCGATTTGGGTTTGGACTAAAAAATGGATAGTTTTTTGGACCTGAACTTAAACTTTGATTTGGACTTCACCATGAATTAAGACTTGGACTTAAGTTTGATCTTAAACTAGGACTCGAGCTCGGACTTGGACTTGAGCTCAGATTTGGACTCAAACACAAAATAATCTTTAAAAAATCCATTAAAAAAAACAAATTTAGTAAAAAATTGTGAACGATCAGATCAAGGATTTAAAAAAAAATCAACCAGCCAAAAAGGAGATAAGAGAGGAAAGAATAATAAAAATTTGCTTGGAAGAGAGAATACAAGAAAGCAAATGATGAAATATTTAAAAACATAAAATTAGTTCATAATGATTCAATTATGTTCTTTGATTTATTTGATTTTTTTCAAAATTTCAGTTCAGTTTTCATCCCAGTAGTTTTTCTTATTAGAGTTAGGTATGAAGATTTTTTTTCAAAACTCGATGACATGAATCCCCTTTGCTGTTTTTTTTTCGACTTACCAGATTGTAATATTCTTTATCAGTCAGCGACATCTTGGCAAAGCAAATGCGTTATTAAAATACTAAAACAGTGGTCTAATACTTTGATTTCGGAATTAAAAGCTTTCACTAACGGAAAATTCACTTATAACGAAGTTTAGTTTTTTTTTTCTCTAGATCAACTAGTGTTTGTTATTTACAATCGAATTAGATGGCAACTATTGTTCTATCAAAAATACACTTAACAAAATAGCACTTTGATTTTGGGACAACCTGCCAGCGGCGGAGTTTCGTTGATTTGTTTCAAACTTTTTCCTTTCCTTAAACTATCTTTGATTTTGCTCGCCCAACTTTGTAAGCTAAACGAGATTAATTGGCACCGTTGCGCGACTTTGTTGAATCGTGTTTCGTTACACAGCTTTCGTAACTTTTGGACTTATGTATCTATGTTTTGTTGATGCCGTCCGAAAAGTTAACATGTTTGATTGACACTCTACGGACTGTTGCCTCTGATGCTGATGCTGATCTGCATTTGTCGAAGTTGGCAACCGGGTTGCCTGCCAGTGCTAGTTAATTGATTAGTGTCGCGAATAGCCGCTCTTTTTGTGGTTTGGTGGTTTCGATTAAGCCCTAGCAGCTGATCGAATTATTTTTCGAATCGCACACCAAAAACAATCATTCACAGTTGGTTAGCCCAGAGAGGTGGTGCCCTCATCATGCAATCTGTAATGAGATAATAGAGAAGGAGAGCGGAAAAAGTGCAGGAAATTGGGGAAAAAGGTGCAGGAAAAATTGGACAAGGCGAGAGAGGAAGGTAAAATTGATAACATTAGATAAGAGACTAAAATGTGTAACGCTGGTACTTTGGCGGTACGAAAAAAAAACGACGACGAAGACAGTTCAAAACAATCACCTTATCGAGTGGCGAAATGACGGATGATTGCAAAGTGAATTGTCCTTTTTTTCAAGAAAACAAAAATTGTTTGTTATTTTTTCTGGAAACTGAATATTTTTACCGAACAAATTCTGAAAGCTTTTGCTATACATTTAGGAGGAAAAGACAATTCAATCTCATTAAGGTTTAAATCTGATTAATATAAATTTCTGGTAACCCTAAACATACTATTGTAGGATTGAAAATAATTGCAGATCAAATTTTTGAACAACTCTGAAATCAGTAACTTCCTGCTTAAAAAACTTTAAACTGATTTTTTTGTATCTCTGTTTTATAAAATAGTTTTGGATAAATTTGGGGTCTAGAATTCGAATCTTTTGTCAGACGAGACTTCAAATGTTGACTGAGATTTTAACTAAGAACATTTTGGTTTAATGCTTTCTTAAAACTCCCATATTTCACTGAAGATAGAAAAATAAACATGAAACATAAAATCACACGTTTTTCTAAAATGTCAAAATTACTCTAAAAGTTGAATATTGAGTGAAAACCTTCAATGAAAATATCTTAATAATATTTCACAGTTTTACCAAAAAAAGTATATAAATTGTTAACACTTAGATCACCAAGGTCCATCCCCGAAAATAAAATCACCAAGGTCCAGGATTGTCGGTATCAAACAGCTGTAGATTTGCAACCATTGAACCAACTTTCACAAGCAAAGTCTTGTTTAATTACTTCAAGTGTTTAGTTTTAGTTTGTTAAACTAAATGTTCCTTAAAATCGAAGAATTTTAAGTGTTATATCAAAATGTAGCGGGAACTTTTTTTTTTTGAAGACTTACCTCGACTTCGCCAATTTATTTCAACGGTTCAGCTCTTCGTAAAAAATGATCAAAAATGCTTAGCATATGACTCATGGCATGAGTTCTCAACTTTCTGATTGTGTCATTACTTTTGAATTTTCAACTGTACATAAGTTTAAAAAAATCATGTAAACGACGTTGTTTTGAAACCAAAAAGTCAGTCAAATGGTAAAACTAAAGAAAAAATAAAAATTACAATAAACACGAAAGTGAAAATATTACAAATAACGACAAAAAAAGAAAAAAAATATAAATTATTAAAACTACACAAATAACAAAATGTTTCGTTTTGTGTACAACTTGGCGCAATTAGCTTGTTATACCAATCATCAAAGCGTAGTTGATTTTTTCGCATTCAACTATAAATATAGTAGACTCAACTACAAACGTAGGATTGGTCTTGGGCAATCAACTATGAATATAGTGGATTCAACTGAAAATATGATAAATTCAACTTTAATTGTATGATTGATTTTAGCCGTTCAACTATAAATATATTTGATTCAAGTACAAACTGCTGATTGACATTACACAATCAACTATGTAATGGTATGATGGATTCAACTACAATTTTATGATTAATTTTAGGCATTCAACTATAAATATAATAGATTCAACTATACATTCCTGGTTGACCTCTCCCGTTTAACTATAAATATGATTGATTCAATTGTAATGGTATAATTTATTCAACTGTAAACATAATGAATTCAACTACAATTGTATGATGGATTTTAGGCATTCAACTATAAATATATTTAATTCAACTACAAGCTGCTGATTTATGTAACGCAATCAACTATGAATATAATAGAACCAACTTTAATGGTATAATTGATTCAACTGTAAATATGATAAATTCAACTGCAATTGTATGATTGATTTTAGCCATCGAACATTAAATATAATATATTCAACTATACATTTGTGGTTAACCTCTAATAGTTAACTATAAATTGTTGTGGTGTAGTCAATTGTCAATATGATAGATTCAACTGAAATTGTATGATTGATTCTAGGTATTGAACTATTAATATAGTAAATTCAACTATATTTTTATAACTGATTGTGTGATACTTGAATAAAACACATACACATCCAAACACTACATGTGTTTATAGAAATGTTGTCAATGAGTCAGCAGCAGGCAGCTGGTGTTTACTAAAGAGACTATAGTAAACAAAGAGGCACCATCTGATCTTTTTCAAAATAATACAATCAGCAACCATGCTGTCGTGTTGCCCCAGGATTGCCATTAATAAAACTTCTTGTGACTGTTTTTTTGGAATTACTTTTTATTTATTTATTTATATATTGTCTTCGAGAACAAATGTTTCGCACAGACTTATTATAATGATAGTTGCCTTAATCTATTTTTGTACACCTGTTTTGAGATTCCAAAATCGATGATGCTAGCAGGTTGTAGAAACCATAAGTAGTTCGATGACCGGGAATCCAGAGGAGCTGTCGATGCCGGAGTGACCGTGTAGGGACGGACAAACTAACATTTTGTAGGAGTTCGCTATTGTCGATGTTCCCGCTCAATATGTCGTATGTGAACAAACACTGTAAAAATTTTCTTCTCAGGGCAAGCGTATCTAAATGTATTAGGTTGCAGCGATGTTCGTATAGAGTAGCGGTTTCAGGATTCCATTCCAAGTTTCCGAAGAGCGAAGCGAAGGAGCTGCGTACTCAAGAATGCTTCTGACGATAGAGCAATAAAGCGTTTTGTGGGTGTATACATCGTTGAAATGAATTGTATTTCGACGAAGGAAACCAAGCATTGCATAAGCCTTTGCAGTTATGGTAGTAATGTGCGTGTGGATCTTGAAAAACTCACTATTTTACATTTTTCAACATTCACCAGCATACCGTTTGTCATGCACCATCTCGTAACAGCGTTCAGATCATTCTGTAGTAAAATATAGTCTAGCGGTGACGTAATTGACTGAAAAAGTTTCAAATCATCTGCGTAGAATAGTTTATATGAAGTCATTCGATCGCACAAATCGTTCACGAAAAGATGACTGCCTTGTGGTACACCAGACGGTATTTCAAAATTCGAAGAGCAGTAGGAGTTCACTCTGATATATGCTGTGCGGGAGTTCGAGTACGACGCAAACCAAGTTGTAATCCATTCAGGTAGTCCCAAGCGTCGGAGATTCTCTATTAGTAATCTGTGAGGCACTCGATCAAAGGCTTTAGAGAAATCAATGTATACAACATCTACCTGCTGACGTTTCTCGATTTTTGGCATCAAGTAGTAAATGTCATCAGGTTCAAGGTAGTTGATTTTTTTTTTTCATGAAACCGTGCTGGGCGTCACTAATTAATTGTTTTACGGACAGGTAAACAGCATCGTATACTAAGGTCTCGAACACTTTCGCCAAACAGTTAAGAATAGAAATAGGACGATAATTTTCGACACTATGAGTGCTTCCGTTCTTATAAACCGGCGTAATCGACGCCGTTTTCCACACTTGTGGAAACATTCCAGAAGAACAGAGACAAGTTAAAATTTTTTGTAAGAGGAATCGCTATGGCGGCTGCGCAGTTTTTTACAAACAACGGGGGCAGATTGTCAGGTCCAGGTCCTTTTGAAGCGTTCACTGCGATCAATGCATCATAGACTTCAGTGACAGATAGTCTAAGACTGGGAATATTTACGTTATATGACGGTGAAAATGCAGAGGGTAGATCCGAGGGTAACTCGTTTTCATTTTGGAAGACTGATTGAAAAAAGTCGGCGAACAGATTAGCACAATCCTCAAATGATTCCGCAGTTCTGCCAGAGTAAGCGACATCAGCTGATATCCTACTAGAATTTTTTCGGCCTCGAACAAACGACCAAAAAGCGGCGGGATTTGATTTCAATTCGTTTTGTGTGCGACTTAGGTATATACTCACAAAAATGGAATTCCTGGACACGCTCGTATTCCTTTTCCACGTCCAAAAGGATGGATTTGTGCACGTTAGATTTCGTATGGAAGAAA
The DNA here is from genome assembly GCF_029784155.1 of Uranotaenia lowii. Lineage (NCBI taxonomy): Eukaryota > Metazoa > Arthropoda > Insecta > Diptera > Culicidae > Uranotaenia > Uranotaenia lowii. Next base: position 370,857,787 of record NC_073692.1, on the reverse strand, counting down.
CGTTTACGTGCTTTTCGTAGGCGGTTACGTAGAAGTCTAAGATTCGCATTCCACCACGGCTTCCTGTTCGTTGAGTTCGGTTTTAACGTTCTTCTGGCAACCATAACGTCCAAGGTAGCATATATACTGTCGTAGAAAAAGGAAATAGAATCGTCGATATTCGAACAAGCTTGCAGTGTCGTCCAGTCTATTGTTTCTAGAGCAGTGGTTAAGGCATCGAAATCACAATGACGGAAGTCATATTGTTGTAATTCAACACATTCCGATGAGCTGAATGCATAGCCATTGTCAAATTTTAAAATAAACACGCATATTTTGTTTTAACCATTTATGGTTCTTAAATAACCATTTTATGGTTTTCGCTTCAAAACCGCCAATATGGTTAATTTTCAACAATTTTTCAAGAATTTTTTTTAACCATCTTAGTAGTTCCGGTCATTGATCACAAAATGGTTAAAAACAATGGTGTTTCTTCATCGCCATCTTGAAAATATTTGTTTTGCAGCCGGGTGTGTTTTAAAACAAAGTTGATTTAGCAGTACAAATTATACGGCAAACATTCTCTGGTGAAGGTAAGTTTTCAATAATTGCCTATAGGTACTCGAAATTAACTTGTTTAAATTGTTTCTTCCCAAATAGGATACTAAAATTAAGGTTCCTTCGATAATTGGGCTTCGAGAATCTGGTACGGGCATTTTCCGAAACATCCGGAAAGTTGAAGCGGACCGAGCTGCCCATAAAACACCGGCCGTAGTGAAACCGGTATAATTGTGTGCTATCCGTTGTTTTAACTGCGACGGCTACGTTGCACAAGAAGAGCAGAAATGATTCCAATCAAGGTGCATCTTCCCGCAACAACGGAACTCCGAAACCCTCACCAATCAATTCAATCTCCAAACCAACAGCAGCTGCAGCAACAGAGTCCCGGGTGGTACAACGGAAGCCTGCAGCTGAATCTGAATCAATTCGGTGGTGGCTTTAACAATTGATAAGTCAATTATTGCCACCATCAGAACAAGATGAACAGATTGCATCGAGGCAAGCAGCAGCAGCAGCAGCAGCCCTACTCCAGGGGGGATCATAACGCAGGTGTCGAAGGATTCTCTAGGAATCGGGGACGAAGCGGTCCGAATCGATGGAGAGGAGGAGGTGGTGCAGCTAATCATCGGAGAAATGTGGAACTTTCACAAGAATGCCATTTCAATTATTTGAGAACATTTTTACGCCTATTATCTTCCTCTAGAATGCTGGTAAAAATTTAAAAAAATCTCTGGATGCTTCAAATTCGTGAATCTTTAATCTCAGATGCAACTGAAACGAAAAATAACCGTTATCTTTAGCTTGTCCTCCAAACTTCGAATATGGTTTGAATAATAACCGTTTTTCAACTTCTCCGCCTTTATTTCTCATGTTTAAAAAATAACCATATTACAACTTCTCCCGAAGAAGTCATTTTATGGGTTCTCATGGAGAAGTCATAAAATGGCATAACGCGGAAAAAGGTCCATTATGGTTATTCTTTAACCATAAATGGTTAATTAATTTCGAGCGTGAACGGTGTGTGGTGCGAGTCAATTCTTATTGTGCGTTTAGATAAAAACTTTATAAACGTCTTTGGTGAACTGGCATCATGGCTGACTTCCGACCAAAACATATTGAGTCATTTTATTTAAGCGTGCGCCAAATTCACATAAAATCAACATTGCCACAAATTCATTTGAATCGTTTGTGTATCTCATTCTTGCCCGGAAGAGTATATATTTCACGCGAACACAAACGATTGCTGGCGAAAACAGTAACAGCAACAACAAAAAAACATTTCCACCCCGGCAGAGGGTGGTTTATACAAAATATTTCGATCCCGACCGATTTTACTCAAACCGTTCGGGCGATCATACAAGCAGTGCCATACACGATGCAAATCGTGTTCACAGCGACAAAATTTCATCGCATTTGTACCAATGTTGTGTAGTCTGTGGCCCGCTTAAAGTATGTAGAGATACTCTGGTGGATACAAATTTATGTGTGGCAACGTTGCATATAATACACTGTTATTTTTTAAACACAACTGTCAAAAGTTCGGAAGTAAGTTCGGGATCGGAAGTCTGATGGTGGGCATATGTCACTGACGAAAGCGAGATCAAGTAGTTTGCCATTAGCGTTACAGTTGTCGTTCAATTGCATTAATCCAGAACCGATAATTTTTTCAGCTAGAACGCATTCGGATTCAGTTGATGCGTTGTTCGGGATGAGAGCGTCTACATCTTCATCAAAGGTCCATATGAGGATTGGTAGATTGTAGTCACCCAATACCAGAATGGAATCCTCACTTGAAGCTTTATCGAGTATTTGTTGAATGGCTTTGGCTTGTAGATCGTAGAGGACAGGATCACTATTGGGACGCAGATACACAACACACACAAATAGCACCTGACGACCAAGTACGATACGGACGACGACTTGTTCCAGTCTGTTGCAGTTGACTAGGTTGACGGATTTGCAGACAATTTCATGTTTCACGGCTATGAGGACTCCTCCACCACGGCTCAGGCTGCTGGTTTCAAGATTACGGTCACATCTAAATACAGTATAGTTGGAGGCAAATTCGGCATTGTTGATTTTCGGGTGAAGCCATGTTTCGGTCAAAACAACTATGTCATAGTCGCACCGTTGTAGAGCGAGAAGAAGATGGTTTGTTTTTGTGCGGATTCCGCGTACATTTTGATAGTAAATCAGGAATTCGCGTGGTTTGGCGTGAATGCGCGGTTTGCTGTTCAGTTGAGTTGGCAGGAAATCGGATTGTAAATTGGGCTGCTCAGCAGAGGTCATCGCACAATCTATTGGGGGAGAGTTGTTGCATCCGTGTTCCTGCTCATGGTGGGATTCATCGAAACTGGGTCGGAAGTCCTCGATGGAGGCTTCCAAAAACCCTTACGAGGAGCAGTGGTATACTTAAACTCCCTAAACACAAGTCCAAGGGGCCATGTTGACGGTTTCATCGCTTTAACCTTCAGATTCGAACACATAGTGACTTTGTAAGAAATGTAGGAAAACCCACTGGTGTCACTACCACGAGGAACGAGCTTAACAAGTTTTAAGTCTGAAGTGGTCAAAGCGCCTTGTGCAAGCTCCATCACTTCTGCATCGGTGACTTCTGGAGAAATTCCTGAAAGTTATAAGTGGAAACAATTATCCTCGGAGTTATCTTGCGGTGGTGCAGAACGTGCCGTGTCTGTACCAGGCTTGTAATTGGTCACCATCGTTTGAATTTTTCCGGAGACAACCACCACACATCGTTCGTGACAATCGTGGAGAGCGCAATCGTTTGATCGGAGAGCAAAAAAATGTAAAACGAAATTTTGATCTTTTTTGTGATTAGTCGTTTGACTGTCATCCCTCTTGCGTAGATAATCGAGATAATCATTCCACATTGTTCGACCAACACATCCAAACATCACCCGGCGCTGCAGAGTGACGAATTTTTTTTTCAACAGGAGGGAGTGAATAGAAAAGATTGCATTTGCTTATTGAGTCTGTAAGTTCTGCTGCGTGAAAGAGATAGGCGATGTCGTAAACTGTCGGGAATGATGGTCGTTTGACCATCAAATTATCCCTCTCGTGTACCAAGACACGAAATTTTGTTCGACAATCACACAAAGAAGAATGAATGTCGTTTCGTTTGATGGTAGTCGACTGTTCGGCAAGTTTTCGGTCGCATTCGTTTAATGGCACGAACAATGATACTGATAAAAGCAGGCTGTGCGACTGTCAGAGAAAATGTCGATGGTTTACAAGTCTGGTCTGTACCGCGAAAGAGTTTTGCTGGGCGACGGGGCGTTGAATCTTTAATTTCCTAAACCTCTCTACCTCGTTTCACTGAGGCAGGTTGCCCCATTCGAAAATTGGGGAATTCCGCTGAACGAGTAGGTTTTGGTGTATTGTTAGCCAAAGCGTCAAAATTTTTCCGCAATTCTTGCAATACATCTTGCGAACGTGATTACAGATTTCGGTTTTAATCTCTTCCAGAATTTGATCGGTACTAAACCGATCAGGGATTCAAATTGATTTTTGTTTGTAATGTGTCCTTTTTATGTTCACTTGACCCTTTAAAAAATTTGTTCGCAAACACCATTATCTGTGCAAGTACCTTAGGATATGCATAACTCTCTCGCAACATTAATACTTTCTTCGAGAGAGTCTGAAATAATAGTGTAGTAAGCCATTTTAGAATTAAGTAGAATAGATCAGAACGTTGAATTAAAAGCACGAGTTTTCACTTCTCCGCAATAAATCAATTCAACTTAAGTCCAATCAAGCGACTTTTTACTATCTCCGAAATCGGGAATAATCAGTTGGTACAACCAAATCGGCTAATTAAGTGTTGGCTAAGAAAGCGCAATCGAATTGCGCAGTGGCACTCCGTACAACAAACGCCGAAAGTGCAAACGAAATCTTCCCCCCGAGCGGGCGATCAGCTGTTTTGTGGAAGAATAGGCGACTTACTTGAGTTCTTGCTACTGGTGGATGCCGTCGACGAGAGACGGGAAGAAATACCCCGAAATCCGAACCCCCCATCGGCCGTGCCCGAACAATAAAAAAAAATGAACTGGCGCAAATTTCTTCATTCAAATGATAACCATACTTAAGCTTCCGCAGTTCCAAAATTTTAAGTTTGACAAGTCGTTTGCTCGATTGGAATGACACTGACAGAAACTTGAAAATTTCAATCTTGACATTTCGTTTCTTTATTTACTAAAGGCTATTTAGCAAAGGTATAATTGAATAGCATACATTTGCTTGTTGAAATAAACTTGTGACAAAAATTTTCCTCCCTTTAGGTCAATACCAGCCGGATGCGGCAGCAACTAAATTCCAAACGAAGGAATCGCTGCCGCTGGAGGAATCGTTGGACATCTCAGTTGGGTGGCACCGAATGGCGTTTCATCGGAAAGCAAAAATGGCAGGCAGGACAATGCCAAAACCACTGATGTGCTGATTGGTGATAAAATCATATAATTCTTCGTTACTATAATCTTTTGTGTGCTTTCAGCTTATAACAAATAAACAAAATATATAATATCCAAAATAAAAATGAATGCAGGAAAACACGAAAAAACAGTTTATATATACATAGTTGAACGCATAAAATCAATCATAAAAGTACAACTGATTCAATCATAACCATAGCAGTTAAATCAACCATAGCACTATAGTTGCATCCACAATATATATAGTTGAGTGCCCAACATCCATCAGTGTGTTATAGTGGAATTTATTATATTTATGATTGAATCAATCATACAATTGTAGTTGAACCTATCATATTTATAGTTGAATGAATAAAACCAATCATACAAATATAGTTGAATATTTAATAAATATAGTTGGTCGAAAATCAATCATCAGTATGATTGGACATAGGCGGAGTATTGTTGGGGAAACTTCAGAGTCACCAATAAGATAAAGCATAAGAAAATGAAGAAAATCACAAAAAAAGAAATCATCAAAGTTTTCGAACGAGATCATTTAGGTTCGGCTGATTTTTTTTAAGTTTTACGTGGATATTCTAACAAGTTCTGAAGAAATAAGTTCCGATATAAGGATTTGGAGCTTTCTTCGAGAATTTCACCATTGTCAGTTTTTGGACCTCTATGAAAAGTCGTTATAAATGAGTAGATCAACTCTTCAGGGCTACCTATATTGTTCTAACTTTTCAAATCATCATAGAAGTATGATTGATTCAATCATAACTATAGTTAAATGACCCATAGCACTATAGTTGAATCTACAATATATATAAAATCAATCAGTACATTATAGTGGTTTTTTTTAAAGATTGAATCAATCATGCAATTGGAGTTGAACCTATCATATTTATAGTTAAATGAATAAAAGCAATCATACAAATATAGTTGAATATTTAATAAATATAGTTGGTCGAAAATCAATCATCAATATGATTGGATATAGGCGGAATATTGTTGGGGAAACTTCAGAGTCACCAATAACATAAAGCATAAGAAAATGAAGAAAATCAGAAAAAAAAGTAATCAAAGTTTTCGAACGAGATCACTTCGATCCGGCTGCTTTTTTTTTCAAGTTTAACGTGGATATTCTAACAAGTTCTGGAGAGTTAGATTACAATATGAGCAAATCAGCTTTTCAGGTCACCCGTCTTTGACTTTGAAACCAGGCACCCCTATTCACTACCTACCTATTGTTCTAATTTTTCAAATATGTTTTTAACAGATTAGAGCTGGCTAGAAGTGTTAAATGAAAGGGCAGCCACTGAAAGTCACTTTGATTTTCCACACGGTAATTTTAAATTATTCAGAGACTGATTTGTTTCGATTCAGGAGTCGCACTATGTATGAAGACGAAAACAACTGAGTGGGAATCCTTCAAAATTTTGAGTTGTTTTCATCTAGCGAGTTCCAAATCCTGGGACTTAGCAAAGACGCACACTTTTTCGAGCAAAATAGATGAAAACAACTCAGAGAGATCCAAAACACAAAATTATTGTTTTAATGCGACGCTTGGAGTGTAGTTGACGAAAAAATAATAGTAAGTACAGTGTATTTAAAATTCAGATAATAATGATGTGATTTCAAATGAAAAATTCAACTAATTTATCTTTTCTTATAGCAATCGTTACGGAAGCAACGACAACGGGTAAGATTTTAAAATTCACGAGTTTTGTTAATTTTCAGCCATACTCAATCTAGCTTTTCCTCTCAATGCCTGTTCCTGCCGGATGCCGCAGAGGAATCTTGTTCCCATCCGCAGCAATTCTACTTCGAGCCAGAGCGACTATTTCGATGGTGGCAATGATGGAGACGATGACAGCGGCAGGTTCCCTTCCCTCCGAGGGCAAACAGTCGAGGTGGAGGAACATTTGCCGCGAAAATAGTATGGACCGAGTCGCCTATGACGGCAAGTGGCAGCGACAAAAGTTGGCGTGGTCGAGGAGTAAGCGGCGATCGGGTCAATCTAATCACCTGAAGAACAGCCAGGATCGGTACTACCGGAAGGTTAGGCAGGATACACGTACAGCAACAGTCGTGATAATTGTACCAATAATTGTTGTCACACATCAAATTCGGTGCAAAATAAACGACGGGAAATAAATTAATTTTCAGACATTTTTTTCAATTTATTTCTTAAAAAAATTATAATCCCTTCCGAAACCGAGTCAAAATTTTAGAAATTTTGAGTTATTTTGGCTCAGACGGTTCAGACGCTCTTTAAAAACGCCTGATTAAAAATAACTCAAAATTCGCGAAAACCCCTACAATTCATTTCTGAGTTGTGGCGTTCTAATCAAAATTTGAGTTTTCCCAGTTTTGGCGCATTTTGAATTGTTTTCCTTCAAATCTGAGTCAAGGAGAATTAGAGTGCAATCGTAACCAAAAGAAATGACAAAGAGTGTTTTATTGATCATTTTTGTGTTTTTTTTAATTATTTCCTTTTGTTTTATTGTTTCAATTGCTCTTGTCACGGAAAATAGCAGTAGGCTTATCTAGGATCAGCTGAAGCCAAGTAGTCTTAAAAAAAACTTATGCGGCTCTAAAGAAAATTTTATCTATATATATAAAAATGAATGTTTGTCTGTCTGTCTGTTCCCTATAGACTCGGAAACTACTGAACCGATCACCGTCAAAACTGGCATCTGAGGGTCTTTGAGGCCGGGGATGGTTTCTGTAATAGTCAAAACTCCATCTGACTTAAGGAAGGAGAGGCTTCCATACAAAATTTGTAGTTTTTCGAAACAAATTAAAGTCATGACATCCATTTTCTGGAGATTTTTTTTTCCTTTGGGCGGTTTGTTTTTTCGTCTCGATGGTCGAGGCGTCGTCGCCAACGTCGAAAAAGGAAATTAACCCAGGCATAGCATACTGATCAGTAGGAATATTTTGGCGCGTATTTCTCAACCAAGCATATTTTCTTTGAGGGGTTTGTTTTTCGTCTCCATGGGCGAACAAACGTCGTCGCAAGAGGATAGTAACCAAAGCACACTGTTCATTGATTGCTGGAAAATTTAACAATAAGGCGCCTGTTTCTCAAACACGTGGGGCGATATGCAACCTAGATGTGTTTTTTTCTTGCTTATTTGTACGCCTAGATGTGACACGAATTGGTATTTTATCAATCAAATCAAAACCAATTGAAAGATTTGCAAAAATACTTCCATATTTAGTTCGTGTTAATGTAGGTAGCATTCGACTTTTCATTCAAGGAACATTAGAACGTTCAACTTTTTCTGTTAAAAAAAATTAAAAAAAATGTTTTCTTCTAGAAATTTTTACTTCGGCCCAAATACACAACTGAAACGAATTTAGAAATGAAAATGGGAGCTATTTATTTTAAATAATTCTGAAAAAACTATCGTACTTTTTGCTTACATACCAATTCAAGTACGTACTTAACATGAAAAGTGTTTTTGTGTTACATGGCTGCAAAAAAGAGACTTTTGATCCGCTTCGTTTTTGAAAAGCGAGACTTTAGAACTGATATTCAACTGGACGCAAAATTTTTAAGAGAAATTTTTAGTTTACCCTTAAAATGTTAAAATCAATATTCCCTTCTGTCAACTTACACGGTGGGGCAAGGGCAAACGTCGAACTTTTAAGAAATTCATCTTCAAAACGATTCAATATGTTGGAAAGACCAGAAGGGGTATTCCGAATGTTGAAACTGCAGCGGCTATTGAAAATTCTTAAATGTCTTTGTAAATGAAGGTTATTCCCTTTGAACAGCATTCGATTTTAAAGCCATTACTCTGACGCATCTGTAAATAAGCTTTGCATTGACACTTGCCCCAATATACGGGACAAATGTAAACTTAGAAATTTGTTTTTGCCTACATTTTGAAATATTTGACTTTCAAAGAGAAAATAAAAAAAACCGCTGAGAACTTATTTAGTGATGCAACTGATATTTTTTTAAAATATTTATATGTTTACCGTAGTAAATTTATTTGAAAAAAAGAAATTTGCACTGTATTTGATACATAACTAATTTAAATTTTTTTTTTATACCATGATAAGTGCTGTTTGGGTATCGAGCCGGTTAAATTTGCCTACCTTCTTCAAGCAGTGGGGGACAAAATTGAAAAAGATGGGAAAGCTCCCATGTAAATTTAAGATATAGAGCTTTTCAAAGAAGGGACCATATTTAAAAAGGTTTTTTTGAGTACAGAGTACAAATTTCAGATCTTGAAAAACGAGTTTAGAGATCAAGTTTCAGTAAATAATAAATACCATCTTTGAATTGCAATTCAGAACTGCAGCTGCAGCTCTCATTTCAAAGTTGTTGGTTCTGAAGTATGATGAGGTTTGATTCAAAAAAATGCTCTCTAAAATCTAAATTTAAATAAATTTTTACAAATTACATTTATTTCCGGAAGGTGTAGCAAAGCACAACGGGTCAGCTAGTACATAAATAAAGCATTTAAAAAACGGGTACAAAAAAACAGTCGACAAAAAAACTTTATTTTCAACAGATCGAAGTTTTGTGTGAACATACTATAGATATATGTATCATGTTTTCTTCTCTAGATACGGTTCACAGCAGTTTTTTTTTCAATTACCTTTGATAACAAACATTTTACTTATACAATAACATCTTAAGTGAAAATTATTGCTTGTGATGATATGATATGTAAGTTTTTTTTTCGATTCGTGTTTAGAACCGACAGGACTAAACTTTGCGTAAGTTTTTTTTAAATCAATCATCTAGGTTGTAGGTTGATTTGATTTAGACGAGCAAAACTGACACTTTTTTGTTGGTTTCTTTTCATGAAACTGGTCTGTATCGATTCCACTTGAAGACGACTGATAAGCAAACTTAGTTGAAGATAACGAATGTGAATCACCTTCTTTTGTGTATACTGAATTTTTCAATAAATTCTTCAGATATTCTTACAAAAAACACAAATACACACACCTCATTTCGGTTGAAATAACACACAACTTTTTTAAGAATAACTTCACTTAATCCCGACGAATAAGAATTCAAATTCTCTGCAAATATTTCTGAAAATCAGAACCGCACTTGCGATCGAAATAAACGTCCCGTTCGAGCGAAATCGCACTACTGATTCGATAAAGTTCGATTTCCTCTGGTCATCATCAGCTAGCTACGTATGAAGGTAGGTCCAATTGAGGAAGGACAGGAGCGAAAACATACACCCTGATACACAACAACAACGGTGCGTTACGTTTCGCAAACAATAATAGGATTAGGCGGTCCCGTTCGTCAATCCGGCGACAACTGTTGTGAAGAACTGTTAGTTCCTGATCGATATTTGCACCTGTTTTGCTAATTCCTTTATAAATCCATTGTCTCTTAGTATAATTGAGTTGTACACGTAAGTTTTGTTTCGTTTTTAAGAACTTTATACTATTTTCAGAACTTTCAAAGGTAGTAAACTTCTAAGACTACACAGTTTATTTCTTAGAAGTAAAGGTGCGATTTAGCTCACACTTCCCACAAAAACCAAAAATCGAACAACTTTATCGAACGATTTTTGCATTTTTTATCTAAGACAGGTGGTAACAATGTTTGATGGTGGTTGTGGTGTGGCTGGTTGACGTGTCGTGTCAATCACCATCACCGCAGCTGATAAGCTGTAAACATAGCTGCATTTTAAGCATTTTAGGTGCTTATCTTTTGCGTGCTCTCTCTGTCGCTGACTAAGCAGAAGGCAAGTCAGCTTTGTTTTATCGATTACTGACTAACGCCACCCTAGAGTTAGATAAGATTAGGGGGATAGTTCTGTTTAAACCTTTTTTATTTCAACAAACTTCTGGTAAATTTTACTAGGGGGTGATTCACCGTAAAAATTTCTCTAAAATAGTAAATGATCAGCTTAAGGAAAGTATTCATGTTAAAATAGTTCTTCAAAAAAAAATCTGTTCAACACTTCAAGGACGAAACGAAACTTGAATCACTAATTCAACTACATCACCAGATCAATCCCTACACCTTCAGCTTAAACTCTTCATGAAAAACGGTCATATAATATCCATGCACGGAAAAACTATTCTAGTCGTTATGAAAAAAATCTCATGATTGGTTCTAACAAGTCACTCATATTTCAAAGGACCTCACATTTTCTTCCAATCACCGTCAATATCTAAGATAAGCTTTCCAGGCATTTTTCTAAGTGTATCCGGGCCAGGCGAATCCGTGCATTTTTACCGAAAACCCTGGCAAAATCCAGGCATCGGATATCCAAATTCTCAACTCAAAAATTGGGCAATATTCGGGCTAATCAGGGTTAACATCCAGGTTTTTTTCATTAGAGAGACTTTCAGCCTTTGGCTGGTTCGCCCTAAAGGATGATACGGTAAATCGGTGAAATCGTTCATTTAAAAAATCAAATTAAATTTCTTTTTCAAGTTTAATTAGTATAAAATTCAGGAAAAATATTAAGTTAGGCTTCCGCTTTTCCAAATCCGAATTGCGGGGCCTTGCGCTTAACCCCTGCCATCAGGTTTTGTACAGCCACCTTGTCCACCTTCTTCGCCGCAGAATGCCAGTTTGCCTTGAACTGCTGCTCGTCCTTAGCAGTTTTTTTGGTCTTCTTTAGGTTCCGCTTGACAATAGCCCAATATTTCTCAATTGGTCGGAGCTCTGGCGTGTTGGGAGGGTTCTTGTCCTTGGGAACCATTTGCACGTTGTTGGCGGCGTACCACTCCATGGCCTTTTTACCGTAATGGCAAGATGCCAAATCCGGCCAAAACAGTACGGAACAACCGTGTTTCTTCAGGATAGGCAGCAGACGTTTATTCAAACACTCTTTCACATAAATTTCTTGGTTGACAGTCCCGGAAGCTATGAAAATGCTTCTTTTCAAGCCACAGGTACAGATGGCTTGCCAAACCAGATATTTCTTCGCGAACTTTGACAGTTTCATGTGCTTGAAAATATCTGCTACCTTTCCCCTTCCTTTTGCCGTATAAAACTCCTGTCCCGGATGCTGCTAGTAGTCGGCTTTGACGTAGGTTTCGTCGTCCATTACCACGCAGTCAAACTTTGTCAGCATCGTCGTGTACAGCCTTCGGGATCGCGCTTTGGCCGTCGTATTTTGTTTATCATAGCGATTTGGAGTCACTACCTTCTTGTAAGTCGATAGTCCGGTTCGTTTTTTTAATTCGATGCACGGTTGTAGGCGATACATCCAGCTTATTTGCGGCATCTCGGAGAGAGAGGTTAGGGTTTCGCTTGAAACTACCGGCAACTCTCTTTGTCGTCTCAGCGGCTCCCGGTTTTCGATTTCCCCCCAATCCAGACTTCCTGGCTGTCGACAAACGTTCCCCAAACACTTTAATTACATTTGTAACGGTTGATTTGGCAACTTTTAGCGATTTTGCCAGCTTTGCGTGTGAGTAGCTCGGATTTTCGCGATGCGCGAGAAAAATTTTGAAACGCTGCTCTTCTTCCTTGGACGGCATTTTGACAAATGAAGAGTGAATTCCAAAATCAAAATAGGAGCAACATTCTACACACACACACCTTCAAAATGAGGGGTGTTCAGGTTTTTTAAATGCAAAATTTAAAAAAATACGTCAAGTTGATATTGACCAAATTTTCACCGTATCACCCTTTATATGCCTTGAAAATCTGCGCTCCTTGAGCCAATCCGTCTTTTTGCCGGTGACTCTATCACAAAGCGGAAATGTGGCAGGATAAGGTACTGGATACACTTGCTCACGATGATCGCAACACCACTCCCCCTGAAGCTGTTGTGATCAAGTCGGAAGATGTTGTGGTCTGGTAACCAGAAGCTGTCGCCTGATTTTAGGTGGGTTTCCGTCAAGAAGCCCACATCGATGCTGTGCTTGCGGAGGAAATCAGCAAGCTCGATTGCTTTCGCTCTGATGGAGCGAGCTTCCCAGGTGAAGATGATTAATGGTTAAGCATAAAGGTGCATTTACAGTTCCTTCGAACGTGAAAATGAAAAAACTTATATTCTTCAAAAACTCGACTATGCTGTATTTCATGGCTGAGAAACTAGGTGGAATAGATGCGGAATGGTTGAACGATTATTTTTGAACTGATTTCCTTGTTCAAAGCCCTTTAATATTAATTTTATTTCAATTCCCCCGATTTTCACTGCGGAATATTTTTTCCGCGTTCACTGACATTCCGCTCGAAGTGTAAACGCACTGAGCGAACGTGAAAACGGAAAACGAACAAGAGTGGTGAAAATAAATTCCGCGTTCATTTTCACGTCCGAATGGCAATGTGCATTCTGAAAAAAAATTCACCGATGACGGAAAAATTTTTGCTTCATAAAAAATTAGTTTTTTAATTTGTAAGCACATTTGAAGGCAATTAAAGGCTTAAAATACTACGAGTTTGAAATGAAACGCATACGATATTTTTTTTAACTTTAAAACCCGCTTGGGCATCATTTAATTGAACCTGTTGGAAGAGTTTCTCGACGAATAAATGTACCTGTTGGAAGAGCTTCTCAACGAATAAATGTAAATGAAGATCATCGAATGGCCAGATTCCATTGAAATAAAAAAATAGATTCCGCTTTGTTCAAATGTGTGTTTCAGAAAAGGTATGGAAATAATTACAAAAATTTATAAAATCATTCAAAAATAATGTGTTTTAAGAAGAACTGAAAAGCAGAAAAATTAACAAACAAAAGAGTACTGATGCATTTTAATTAAATAAAAACCTTTTCAATTGTTTCACTTATTAAAAGCAATTTTGAAATTTTTGTTTGTCAATTTTTAATGAAGAACAAAAAATGGCTATTTTGTAGAAGTTATATTCATAACGTCCTTTCAATAAGTTTTTCAAAAGAAACGAATCGCTAAAGCTTGTTACTACTTGATCGATAAATACTTTTTGGGAGTACTTTAAATTCATAAAATTTAATTTAAATTCATTGTATTCAAAGATAAGAACTTTGGGATTATTTGATTAAATCAATCGTTTTCAAAGCTGAATATGTTTTGAAGAAGAACAATATGTTTTTTTGAGAAATTTGAATTTAAATTTGAGCATTGGTTCGACAAGTATCGATCAAAACATTGGTTGAATGATCTGTCATTTTCCGATCGAAACCAATTTCTACCCGCAGTTGAACAAACCTCTTACTAATTTTGAAGATTTGACCGATTTGACATTTCACTGCGGAATATTTTTTCACTGTGGTGAGTTCACGTTCACGTTCACGTTCGAGTTCGAGTTCACAAGAACTGTAAACCGGGCTTAAGGTTGCCAGAATTTTTTCAGCACGTATCCGGGCCATGGTTGCCGAAAAAAAATCTGTGTTTTTGAGCAAAAAAAATTCTAAATTTCTGTGATTTTACCCAAAAATTCTGTTATGGTTTTCTGTGTTGCTATTTCCTTCAATTTCATTGAAAATTCATGAAAAATTGGGTCTTTTTAACATTTTAGTTGGGAAAAACCAATAAACATTACAAATCTTATCATAGTTTCCTAATTCAAAGTAAGAAATCTAAATTTTATATTGACCAAAAAACTATAATTTTAGAAATCCATTCAAAATTCAAAAAATCTGTGAAATCTGTGAATATTTCAAAATTCTGTGTTCTGTGACACAGATTCTGTGATCAAAATTTGCTCGGAATTCTGTGAAATTACACCTGAAAACCTGGCAAAATCCGGGCATTTGATTTAAAAATGGTCGACGAAAATCCTAGCAATATCCGGGCATATTTGGTCAAAACCTAGAAATTACTCATCAAAAATCAAGAAAAAAAGATTGAAAAAAATTTTTTTTTTATCAAAATTTATCAACAGATTTTAAATCGTATTTTAGGGTTTCAAAAAACCTTTCATGATTATTTTAATAAAACTTGCTCAGGAAATTTCTATTCGAATGCATAAATAAAAAAAAATTATAGCTCAATTTGTTTTTTCAAAGTGTGATTTGAGAATCAAAATGAGAATAAATCAGGGAAAAATCCGGGCTTTTCCAATAAAAACCGGCAACCAGGCCGGACCGGACTTTTTCAAAATTTCATTTGGCGAATGGTTATTAGGCCGAATGGTCGTAAGACCGAGAGGTCGATAGGCCGAATGGTCGTAAGGTCAAATGGATGCTAGCAGGTCGTTATTCCGAATAGCCACTAGGCCGGATGGTCGTTGGGCCGAATTTATGCTAGGCCTTTAGACATATTATCGATCAGTAGTTAGGCCAAATGGATGCAAGGCCGGATTTGACCATTTGGCTTTGCGACCATTAAGCCTATCGTCCATTCGGTCTAATGACCATTCGGCCTTGTGCTCATTCGACCTAATGAACGTTCGGCCTAACGATCATTCGGCCTTCTGGAAGTGGACCAGAAAGAGACAATCCGGGTGTTTTCGGGTGCTTTCATTTTTCCATGTTATGCGGAAAACTCCAGTGGGAATCAGCTTGTATCGATTTAAGATTTCGGCCGCAATTACTTTGGTTTTGATGTTGGAAAGTGTTGTAAACTGGGGTAGCACGGATACAAGAATAAATAATACGTAGTTACTTAACACTACATATTAAAATAGACGATTTATTGACGATAGTAAAATCACGTCGCGACTAAACGTTTACAGAACAAAACATAAAGTGATTGGTTGTTGTTGTTGTAATCTACCCGCTGGTTGGCGCGTCGCTCGGCTGACAGATAGGCTGCCAGCAGTGAGCCCAGCGGTATTGTTTTCAGGGTGTTTCACGCCCTAACAGAAAGCCCCCGGATAACCAACTTGAATGGGCGGGCAATGGAACGCAACTTTATTTAAGGTTTGGAAAAACCGCGATGCACAATGCCTCTTGAAGCACGAAATAATGTTCTGAAAAGGACAACTCTTTGTTATTTCGGCTCCAGCAAGCAATTAAAACGCAACGACAACGAAAAGTGCACTGAACTGCTCAATAGTCGAGCGAAGAGTCGTCCTGAATTTGTATTTGTATCAAATTTTAAACAAAGAAAAAAAGGGCTCATGGGAGTTATTAAGCAAACACTAGCGACACCATGATCTGCATAGAAAAGTTTAGATTAGTAAGGAAACTTTTGGAAAGCTTTTGAAAACGGCCATACATTTGTCCTAACTAACTACAAAACGTCAAACATTTAGGTACCTGGCATCGCGGATTGTACCAGATTTTGCCGTTATTTTATGTAAGAGCGATGGTTCTCTTTTTTTGGTATAAACAGAAAATCATGTAAAAATGAGCATAAATTTCAAACTTTAACACTAGAAGGACCGGCAAATTGAATATACCTATTCGGACCGTGACCAGTCAAAATAACTGGTAAAGGGGAAATTTTTTCTATCATAATATTTTTAACTTTTTTCTTTTGAAATTGTTTTGTTATTTATTCGATATCATTTTTGTTATAAAATGGAAATATTTTTTCACCATGGGTACACGGAATCACCTCATTTTGGCATAGTTGACGAATGCATGTATGTCATAAAATGAATATTTCAAATAATAACTAAAAAATTAAAACCCATTATCAATCTAATTATAAAATCATGTTAGACGGCTATGGATATTGACCATGGGTGCACGGTTTCACTTCAATTTTGTTTTAGTAGATGTTTTCTAGCACCCATCGATCTGAAATTTTTCAACACATTGCTTATACATTATACCTGATAATGTAGGTTTTGAAGCATATTTTTTCTATAAATAGAGCAATTTACCATGGGTGCACGGATTCACCGCTATTCATCCAAAATCAATTTTTTAGCATGCTAAAGGTAAAGAATAAAGACTTATATAGATTCAAATAAAAATTTGTGTTATATACATGCTTTTTCACTATGGGTGCACGGATTCACCGCGTTTTAATCAAATATTGGACTTTTTGCAAATTTTTAAAAAGCATTTTTAAAAATCTTAACTAAACCAAAGTCTTTCATGTTCACGTCTTTCATGTTCAGACAGAATGATTTAAATAACGATTTTTATTTAAAGTTCCGTTTTTTCATTCCTGGAAAAGAAATATTTCAATTTTATCTTGAAATAATAAATTTATTTATTTTTTATTAAAAAACAGGTTTTTGCAATCGTACATTTATCTGATAAGATCTGATCAACATCCAAGAAATTGGAAAACGCTTACCATGGACCGAGTGAGTTTTAGGGATTATATGCATCAAGTTATGTCGTGCGACGGAAAACAGTAAAAATAAAAACAATGAATCAACATTGTCAAATGTACACGTTGATTTGTTTTCCTTTAAATTTTTTAAATTGACGAACATTGCATTTCAAATACCTATCATGTCTAACTCAAAAATATGTTGTGTTTTGAAGCAAGTTGAAAACTATTTCACTCTATATAATGTACAACGGTGAATTTGCAGCCATTCCGTGCACCCATGTTGAAATATCCACATCCGATGTGGTGGCGCGAGTCTGGTATAGGTATGCCAGGCGTACTGGGTTCGATTCCTTGTATCTGCAAGAAAATTCTTGGGTTCAAACCCCATAACGGGCCGTCCATAAATGATGTCACGCGTTAGGGGGAGAGAGGGGGTTCGATTTTTGTGACAATTTGTGACATTGGGGAAGGGGGGGTCAGCTTGAACGTGACATCACATATTGTTACAAAAAATGGCAAAACAATAACAAACAATGTTATCCTAAATTCAATAAAATTATACTTCGTAAACTTTATGAACATAAGAAATTTCACAAGAACACTTCCACTGCAACACTTAGGAAAGTCCGTCTACAGGAATGCTAGGCTTTTCTAACCTGTGGAGAAGATTTGGATTGCGAATTGATTGAAGAAGAGTAACTAGATTTGAATGGTTTCTCAGACATCGTCGCTGATGCTGCAGCTACTGCCTCGACTTTTTTTTAAAGACATACAACGTCTGAGCCGATTACAGACTGAATAAATGATGCGGACAACTTAAGGTTAACATTTAACACCCAGTACCGATATGGGAATCGAACCCATGGAAGGTCATCAACATAATCTTTGGACTAATGATTTAAATGTGTTTTAAGCAATGATTGAAGGCTTGTTAAAAATTGGTAACCTTTTTTTCAATTCTTTGACTAAAACTGATAAATTTAAAATAAATATACATTTTCAATCAAATTTCTAAAGAGTTCAAAATTTTATCCCGGAAGGAGGGGGGGGGGGGGTTATGAAAACGTGACGTAATAAAAAAAGGGGGGTGACGTTAATTGTGACAATATGTGACAAGGGGGGGAGAGGGGGTCTAATTTTTCCAAATTTTGCGTGACATCATTAATGGACGGCCCCTAAGTTGCCGACAGGTAAGATGTGTTTCCTCTTATAATAAGAATGTTCAATCAGTTGCCAGCTGGCCAGGTATATACACGGATGCCGGAATACCTGTAAGTGAACTTGCATTGGAAATTTGTCGAGCCTAATAATCTAAGAGTGCAAGTGAATACATACTTGGGCAGAAACTGCGGCGAATCCGTGCACCCATGGTGGATAACCAACATATAAAAATATATCGTGCACCCATATTGAAATATAATTTTAATTATTCAGTTTCATAGCTGACGTCTTCAAATTTGAATAAATAAGTACTCAATTCATAATAATTTTACTCATGCTAGTTTAGTATAAAACATATTTATCATCAAAAACTACTCGATTTCTCGAATGGATATGTATTAAATCACACATAACTTTTACAAATATTGATTAAATTTCGCCAAATTTTGACAGAAAGCTCGATTATAGTTGAGCAACAAAACAGACCAAAAAAATTGGGAGTCAAGTGCTTGAAGCGCCACAGCGGCCAATCCGATAACTTTTTCTTCAAATCTTCACGACTTCGCATCGAAAATCAATAATTTCATAACAAATGACACACTTCTGCCCACCATAAATCAACTAGGGCTCATTGTCTTGAATGTAGCTTGCAAATGAAACCAAAAGCAAGCGAAATTTTTTTACCTTGTTCGAGTTATAGGGTTGTGAATTTTACCAGTCATTTTGACTGGTCACGGTCCGAGTGTCCATGGCGAAATTTTTCTCGCTTACTAAAAGAGCTAGTGAAATAAAAACTACACAGTTTTGTAGAGATTCAAAATTCATGAAAAGTCGTATTTTTTGCGAATTTTTAAAGCAAAGTATGCAAAAGATATTCAACAAACGAAGTGTCCAACCAGTCATTTTGACAGGTGCGGTCTTTCTAGTGTTAAAAATAAAGCATGGATCACTACAAATCTGGACGCGTTAAAACGGGTCTATCTCGGAGCTATGTAAACGAAAAAAAAAGTTTTATAATTAAAATGTAGGGTTTTTATTGCACTTCAAAAGAAAAATAAGAAAAAAAAGATTTCGATGTTTTTTTGATGAAATTTCGAACTTTTCGTCTAGAACCACTCATCAAAGTTTGGACACCCTATTCACTGAGCTCAGCGGCCATTTTGTTCCACAATCTCTTCATCTCTGTTGCATCCCGAGTCGTCCTACCATTCTTCTTCATCTTCTGCTTGACAATTGCCCAAAATTTTTCGATAGGGCGGAATTGAGGGCAGTTGAGTGGGTTGATGTCCTTTTCAACAAAATCCACCCGTTGCACACAGGAGTATTTCACCCAAAAACCTGGCCAAAACTCAAAATTTAAATTTCATTGGTTACTTCTATGTCAATGTTTATTTGATTCTTGAATAAATTTAGCACAATGTACCGGTCAGTTTTTTCACATCTGATTTGTTTATAAGCTGTTGCAGCTGTCGGAACTTTAGTATTTTTATGAGATAGATTTTTTCTACAAATCGTTGAATCAGTGCGACTACATCATATCAATGAATAAAACTTTCTTAAGTGACTAAAAATGAAAATTTGAAATGGAAAACTTCAATGTAGGGATGTATAATAATTTTAAGTATAATAGACAAAATTCGATGACTTTAGAGACAGTACGCAGTGCTTTGAAAATTATTCTATTATTTTTTTGTTCTAAACGTTGATTTTTTTTTAAAATAGTGTTTTTGTTTATGTTCCCAGCAAGTCCCGGCAAAATGTTTGATATCAATTGAAAATTGATAACTTCAATAATCATGTGCAAAAGAAAAAACTCGCGCAAACTCGCGCATTTTTGATATTTTTAAGTTTGAAGTTTAAAAATATTGATAGATTTTTTCCACAAAAAGTCACCAGGGACTTCATTAATTTCAAATTAAAGCTTAGTAAAATTTATGTTTTTTTTTCGAATATTTTCAAATGTTATTTAACTTTCAAAAACAAATAAAAAAATCTAGATTTTTTTGAATTTTACAACTTTTCTAACCTGGATTATCTATCTTGTCATATGAATGTTAGAAAATTTGTAATAGAAATTTATGAAAAATTACGAAAACGGTAAAAAAAAATTATTAAATGATCTTAAAAACGTTTGATAAGTCAAAATTAACTTTTTTATTGATTTCAAAACTAAAAAATACTTTTGGCCAACTTTTTCATCTACGTACTCCTGTGTGCGTTGGCCGAATACCAATGTAATACCTCCTAGCTGTAGTGGCAGCATGCCAAATCTGGCGAAAATGTTACTGGTCTTTTGTGAGATCTATTGTACGAAAAAAAAAAAACATTTTTTAAGGCACTCCTCCTTGTACATTTCGTAGTCCATGGTCTTGTTTTTCACGAAAACCGGGGTTTTTTCGTCCGCAGCTGCAAATACCTTGCCAGATCAAACACTTTCTTGCCAACTTATCGGCAAAAACGAATTTGAACTTGGCGGGGACATCACCCCGAACAGTGCAGTGCACCACTGCAGTGGCTTTATAAAATTTTTGGCCAGGAAGCTGCCCAAAATCCATCTTCGCGTACGTTTCGTCATCCATGAGGATGCATCCGTCGTACCTCGTTGGAATCTTGTTGTATAACTTCCGGGCACGTCCTTTGGCTACTAAATTCTGCTTTAATGTCCGGTTTGGTTGCTTACTGGCCCGATAGGATCGTATTCCTTCGCGGAGACTAATCCTTCTGACGGTGTACCGGTCGACGTTGAATTTCTTGGCGATGTCGTAGTCCGACTACCCTGTGTTTGCCTTGATCGTTCTCAACACCTTCAAATGCAGTTTCTGATTCTTAGATCCACTATAACGCTTGGTATGAACCTGCCGGTCGATAGTATGCATCTCACGGAAACGTTTGAGAACGCAGCACACGGTTGATTTGAGCATTTTTAACGATTTCGCGATTTTTTTAACCCGACCACGTCGGTTTTTAACGTGAGTGTCCAAAATTTATTTTCGTCTCGCGGCTTCCATCACGTGTAACTTTTTTGGAACAGAACGAATCGAAATGAAATTTCCAGCACTGATAGAGGAAACATTTCCGAACAAAGTACTGTCAAAACATTCCAGATCCATCTACTAGGACCGCAATGGTATAATAAACAGTGCGTCCAGATTCATGGTGATCCTTGCTTTATCAATGAAAAACTATTTGAATTATGAGATTTATTCTGTATTTCTAGCACTTTTCTTTAAAAAAATATAGAAAGGTTCTACTACTAGGTAGGCCCTTTCAAAACATAACCTTTTCGTAACGGAAAACAAACATTTCAGTGCGGAGTTGCATAAAGTAATTGTCAATTTTTGCATGGAAAAGATATTACAGATCAAGTTTCAAAAATAATTATGCAAACAACTATTTGCTGGAATACCCAGTCTACAGTAGAGCGGAGAACAACGAGATGAAAAAAAAAAATGCAACAGAAGTGACAGAACAAAGTGATATCGTCTGCTGCAATCCTATTGCTCTAGAACAAAAAGAGGTAAGGCCGCCCAAACGATTTCCTACTAGATAAATAATAAATAATCCATAGATCCAAGCTCACGAGGACGACGAGAGCTTCCCGCGCAAGTGAGTAGGTAAGTGATCGGCGAAGCGTCAACGGCAAAATGGCTTAAGACGTGCAAGTTCTCAAAACAACACCAGCAACAGTCTACAACAGTAAACTTGACAGGTGTATGGTTGTTGCTTTTTGTTAACCCTCTAATATTGGGTAGAATGACACCGTGGCCATCAACAACCAATTTGGACGAACCTTCTACAGATGGTTGGGCCCCTTGAAGGGTTCAATTGCTGAAGCTTTGAGATGCAACCGGAGAGTACGGGTGGCTGTTGGTTACTGATATGTGTGTTATGAATCACCGAGAAATATGTGGCGTAAATGATTGATATATGATGATTGAGAAGGAGGAGTTTAGCAACAAAAGTGAATTCAAGAGACATTGAGAAGCATCATCGTATGATGAACGTAAACGAAAACAGTTTGGCAGCAATAATTTTCTAGTTAGGCGTTCGACTGGAACAATGTTGGGTTGGATTGGATTCTTCAAATTAAGCTAAGAATCCAGATTCAGAATTCAGATTCAGAGTTCAAACCAAGAATTCAAAATTTAATCCTGCGAATTTGTTTACCAGTGAGAGTTGAGAATGTAGCTTGGAGATGGCGGGGGTTTTTTGGTACAAATCGGGAACTGGGAGCCTGGACGTTGATCGTAGCATACCAATCCTTAACATTTGTGCTTTTAGACTTTTTCAAAATGTTTCTTAGGGAAATTCGACAGCTTAACGTGAATGATAATATTCCATCATTTATCATCCAATTGTCAGCCAATATCTCTGTGCAGGGTTTTCTGAAGCCTTACAAGTTTCGGGATAAAAAAGCTTGTGTTTATTAGAAACTTTCTACCTATTTAAATGTTTTCCAGGAGCTTTCAAATGACTGTGAGCAAATTTACAGAGGGGGCTTGACTTATCCGAAATTTAAAAACCAGTAATATAACCAATAGAGACCACGAATGTTTTCAGAAAGCTATCACTAAAACTTCGAAAGTGATTTTTTTAGTTTGATGTTATATTTCACGTTGAAGAAATCTGAAATGAGAACTTAATCGACGAGTTCAATCAAACTATTTTTCCTCTGAAAAACACCTAGACTACCCAGTTTTCGATCAAAAGTAAATAGCGAAAACAGATTAATAAAACCTAATGTTTCGAGGAAAGCAGAAAAAAGTACCCGAATGCAAATCAGTTTGGGCCCAGCGTCCAACTAGTAAATCTGGTGCAATCATTAATTTTTGCTGCCATATTTTGATCAGATCTTTTCGAGAAAAGGGGCAGCAGAAGCACAGAAACTGATAGCTAAATCAGTAACGATTCACACGTAACGAGTTAACTTAACGGTTTTTCTTTCTTACGGAGGGAAACTTTTGGCGGCAATAGAAGCTAAACAGTGCAGAGAAAATTGTGTCTCGATAGAAACAAGAGCCAGTGTAATTTGACAAAAAAGAAAGAAGGGAAAAATAGGAAGGCAAATGATCAAGATGAAAACGACGGAACGTCAGTCGAAGAAGGGAGAAGTTTTTAGCTGGTCCACTTTTGATGCCCTAGACTAGCTGTAACAACAATGAAGACAGGAAATTTGAATTTGAACGGCGCAATTATGCGAAAACATGGACCCAAAAGTTGATTGGTTGTTTGTTTTTGTTAGAATAGAAATTTGGGTGAAATACACTTCGTAATGAGATCAAACTTGAAAAAATAATATAAAAAATTACTTTCAAAGTTATTTTATAATTGACTTGTTCGAAAAACAAAAAGTTGTCGAAAATCATTTGCAGCCACAAAAATATTTTAAAAAAATAACGGACCTCGCAGAAAATTCAGAAATTTTGATTCCGACAGTGAAATTCCAGTCGGATATAGAAAAAAATTTGTACCAAAATCGAGCCAAATTACAGACGATGCCCCCGGTCTCCAGTGCGATGGCCACAATTTAAATTACTGCGCTTAAAAAATGGTAATTAAAATTCCGACTTAGAAAAACGCCTAGCGATGCTCGCTCAAAGATGCCAAACGATCTTCGTCGGCATCATCATCATCACCATCATCATGGGTGTGTTAATTTAGCGATTAAAAAGTGCGCGAAAGTGTAATGAATGAATTTTCGCTTCTTCTTCTCTGGGCATTCATCGTGCCAAAATGGTTTCTGTTATCGTCGACAAAGTTGAGAAGAAAGGGCTCGCCATCATGTACATACATACTGAAGTATGGAGATGAGAAAACATTCGTTATGCGAGGGTGTGAGGAGGGCTGGCTGCGTGAAATATGTGTTTCATGCTCTCGTGTTCGTGTTCATGTTTAAGTTCAATCGCTACATCGTAGATGTTGAGAAAAAAACAACACTTAGCTTTAGGAGCTTGCTTATCGTGTGGGATCAATGTGTGCCTGCAGATACATATCTAATCTGAACATTGTTGTGGTAAGAAACCTTCGTTGATGCAATGAGAAGAAGCTCACATGAAAATTTAAAAAAAAATATCTCTACCAACTAAAATCGAATTGAATTGAAGTAAAAATGTACAACAGCGAAAAATCTCCGAATTTTGATCCTTGAATCTGATTCTGAAATCTGAATCATGAATATGAGTTTCTAACGATGAACTTAGGAGAAACTTCAAATCTATTGGATAGACAAAATTATAGGCACGTAAAAAAATGGTTTGAGGCATTAAAATTAGTTTTTTTTTAAACAAATTTAATACTTCTCGAGGAACTCAGATTTGTATATTTCGCCATTTACTATGCCCTTTGTCACGAAAGGCTCACTCCTCAGTCCGCAAGACAGATGGCCTGCCAAACGAGATATTTTTAGGAGAACATCGACATTTTCTTCTTCTTAAATTAGGCGCCCACATCGAACTTGCTCGTGCCGGTGAAAAACTCCAACGTCGGAATTTCCTTAAAATCGGCTTTTCTATACGTTTCGCCGTCCATCACACATATATCCATATTTTGTCAGCATCTTCTCGTAGAGCTTTCGTGTCCGAGCTTTAGCCGTCGATTGTTGCCACTCATCGCGATTTGGGAAGTTCTCTACATTGTATGTATGTAGTCCAGCTCTCTTCTTTGCATTCTTGACGTAGCTCTGCGACATGCCGATCTTTTTAGCCAAATCACGGCTTGAGACGTTGGGATTTGCTTTAATCATCCGCTTCACCTTTCCCTCCGCCTTTTTGTTTTCCGGTCCCGGTTTTCTTCCAGCTCCTTTTCCGTGGTTCAACGTCAACTGCTCCTGGAACCGCTTCAACACTCTGGAGCCGGTTGAATGGTGAATGTTCAATATTTTTCCCAACTGCCGGTGCGACATTTCAGAAAATTCCAGGTGTTTGAAAAGAATTTGTTTTCTCGACTTGCGTTGATTCACCTTCATTTCCATTGAATCGAAAAACACGACTTCGAGTTTGACAGCCTGTAAACAATACACATCAATGAGAAAGTGTGCAAAATTTGGTTGATCTTTACCCAATGGTAAAAAAGTTATGCCCTGTTGAATGTGTCGCAATAATTTCGTGTTTGCCCTCTACTCTCCAGTGCTGCTTCCGGACAGGTCTGAACATTTTGCAACCGTGGCAGGTAATTTCTCGTAAACCTCGCAAAACGATAAATTATTTTAAAAAATTGAACTAAAAATAAGGTAGACAAATGCAAGGAATATTGAAAGAAGGTAGTGCCGAGAGCCATATTGGATTTTTTTCGTGACGTCACTGTTGCCAAGTTGTCGAAGGTTTATACTGGTAGAACTCAAATTTCAAAGTTAAACACATTAGAGAACTAAATTAAAATCCAATTTGATTCGGATTATGTTGTAAGGCCACTAGTTGATTGTGCTACAAGGTTTCTTTGTGTTTAATAGACTGCAGTATGTATTATTCTTAAATTTGTTATTGAATGCACAGTCATGCTCTATGTGAAACGAGCAAAAATAATAATTTTCCCCTTTCAAAAGGTCTGATTGGTAGTTTATGGCAGTGCACCTCATCGTCATGATTTGAATCTAACATGGTGTACCATATGAATTTCTAATTTAGAACAATTAACCCCAATAAAACCATTGCAACTTTGGTTTACTAAATTCCAATAAAAGATTATGGTTGGATTCGAAAAATACTATTTTTGGTTATTTTATTTTATCAACGATGCAAACCTAACTGATTTCAACATTTATAAGCAAAATTTTGACCTAATTATCATGTTTTGTCAATTTGAGTTAGGATACTTCAGCAACTTCAATCGTCTGAATTAAAGCAAAACAACTACTACATTCAACTTTTTTAGTATCAGTCTTGGAGAACAATAATATTTCTAGAATTGTGTGCCTTCAAAATTGAAAAAAACCTCAAATTTTATTAATTGCTAACAAAAAAGGAAAAATTTCCATATAAATTCACAGATTATTGGCAACAGTGACGTCACAGGCGGTACTAATACTAAAGCAAGGCTGCCTCGGCACTACCTCCTTTAAATATTCCTTGAGACAAATGGGATAGACGGTTCACGCTGAAATAATTTTCATCAAACTTGCTTAAACAACAAGCAGTTTCTTAATTACCCAGTATGAAAAAATGTCGTAGAATGAGTAAATTGTGTGAAATGTAAATTTCTTAAATTGATGAAAAAAGCAAATGAGCGAGTTATGAAATAATGTTCACAATTTCAAGCAGGTTTGGAGGACAGCTTGAAATTGCAAGGCGAGTTGAGAGGGCAGCCTGAACACATCGATAGAAATTTGAAGAGATTGAGAGGATAGTTTGAAATTGAAAGGCGAGTTAAGAGGACAGCCTAATCATATTTATAGAAATTTCCAACGAGTTGAGAGGACAGCTTGAAATTTAAAGGCAAGTTGTTAGGACAACCTAAACATATCGATAAAAATTTCAAGCGAGTTGAGAGGACAACTTGAAATGAAAAGGCGAGTTGGGAGGACAGTTTGAATATATCGATAGAAATTTCAAGCGAGTTGATAAGATAGCTTGACATTGAAAGGCATGTTGAGAGGACAGCCTGAACATATCGATAGAATTTTTCAGTGATTGAGAGGACAGCTTGAAATTTAAAATCGAGTTGAGAGGACAGCCTAATTATATCGATAGAAATTTCAAACGAGTTGAGAGGACAGCTTGAAATTTAAAGGCAAGTTGAGAGGGCAACCGGAACAAATCAATAAAAAAGGCAAGCGAGTTGAGAGGACAGCCTAAAAATATCGATAGAAATTTTAAGCGAGTTGAGAGAACAACTTGAAAAATTGAAGGCGAGTTGATAGGACAACCTGAACATATCGATAAAAATTTCAAGCGCGTTGACAGGAAAACTTGAAATGGGAAGGCGAGTTGGGAGGACATTTTGAATATATAAAAATTTCAAGCGAGTTTAGAAAACAGCTTGAAATTGAAAGGCGAGTTGAGAGGACAGCCTGAACAAATCAATAAAAAAATTCTGGCGAGTTGAGAGGCAACCTGAACATATCTATAGAGATTTCAAACGAGTTGAGAAGACAGCTTGAAATTTAAAGGCAAGTTGAGAGCACAGCCTGATTAAATCAAATTAAATTCAAGCAAGTTGAAAGGGCAGCCTGAACATATCGATGAAGATTTCAAGCGAGTTGACAAGACAGCTTGTAATTTAAAGGCAAGTTGTTAGGAAAGCCTGAACATATCGATAAAAATTTCAAGCGATTTGAGAGGAAAACTTGAAACGGAAAGGCGAGTTGAGAGGACATTTTGAATATATCGATAAAAATTTCAAGCGAGTTTAGAAGACAGCTTGAAATTGAAATGCAAGTTGAGAGGACAGCCTGAACAAATCAATAAAAAATTTCTAGCGAGTTGAGAGGACAGCCTAAACATATCGATAAAAATTTCAAGCGAGTTGAGAGGACAACTTGAAATTTAAAGGCAAGTTGAAAGAGCAGCCTGAACATATCGATAAAGATTTCAAGCGAATTGAGAAGGCAGCTTTAAATTGAAAGGCGAGTTGAGAGGACAGCCTGATCATTACATTTCAATCGAGTTGAGAGGACAGCTTGAAATTTAAAGGCAAGTTGAGAGGGCAATCTGAAGAAATCAATAAAAGAATCAAGCGAGTTAAGAGGACAGCCTGAACATGTCGATAGAAAGTTTTAGGGAGTTGAGAAGACAACTTGAAATTGAAAGGCGAGTTGAGAGAACAACCTGCACAAATCAATAGAAAATTCAAGCGAGTTCAGAGGACAGACTGAACATATCGATAGAAATTTCAAGCGAGTTGTGATACAGGTTGAAATTAAAAGGCGGTTATTTAGGTCCAAGAAAAAAATATTCCATATGGGCATTGAAATTTTGTAACTTCTTCTTTTATTTAGAAATGAAAACCTTAACAAGTGAGAAAACTTTTCCTTGATGACACAGAAGTTTATTCACAGTGCTGTTTTTTTTCGAAACTTTCAACTTGGTCAATAAAAATTTCAAGGTGTTTGTGGCTGGGCAGCCTAGGTTGCGAGAAAGTTGGAAAATAAGGGCCACACTATTCCCCATGCAGTTATGAACTTCTCCATTCCAGACGACCACCGCCGGTCGATATCGGGAACAGTACAAAAATGCGGAAATTAGGTAACTCCTTTGGCGCGCCATGCATTACTCATCACGATGCAAGGTGAGGAACGTGACAGTTTTGTTTATTTTTCGGTTGTAGTTTGCTTTACATATTTCGTGCGTCACCTCCTCCTTCGCTTGGACAAGACGCACGTTGCGGCGCGTCGGTACCAGATGTAATTCCTGATCATTCTTACACAGAAAGAAAAATGTAATTTTACATTGCACTTTTTCGCAGCCTCGTCACAGAAAATATGAAAAAGAGTATAGCATCTTGACATTTTCGGTGAAATTAACGTGCAATTTCATGTAAATCTCAGTATCGCAACCTTCGTCCGTATTTTGTTTTACCTGTTCGTGTGCTGTTTGTTTTTGTTCGAGTTGGAGCCTCCTCCCGGAGGTAGTGGGCACAGAGTTATTCAGTATGGTAAGTCAAAATAAATTAAAATATCGTTTTAAGAAGAAGTTACAATGTTGATTAACTTGTACCTTTTGTTTTTTTGCAGACGTTCGATAGTTGCCTTCGATCTCCTCCGGCACCTGTCGTCGTTTCCGTCGTTGAGGGAACCGAACAACATCAACCGGCGTTTTGAGAAAGTGAATAGTGTGCAATGTGTAGTGATCAATTCGAGTTATATGTTTGTTCTATTAGATGTAGTTATTGTTTCGAAAAATAAAAGTATTATAAAAGAAAGCCCGATCATTTTCTTATTGGATAAATAGCCATATATACCTAAGGATAAAACGGGAAACGTAAACCTACATTAAACAACGCAGTAGAATGCGATGGGAAGTTTACATGAAACAAGCAGTATTGATGCATGTAAATACCCGATTCCTTTCTACCCATGCTGTTGCATGTAATGTTACATGGATTTTTCTAAGTGTGTAGGTATTGTTTCAAATTAAGTAGTATTGGTGAGGGTAAAAGTTGAAGGCTAAAAACCCTCTTTAAATAAATGTACAACAACAAATATACAACAGAAGTATTGGTAAGGAAAAAAAAGCTAAAATTTTATTTCTCATTTTGGGACCACTTCAAACCAATGCAATGGTGAAAATCCAATTCTAGAACGTTACAAGTTTACCAATGTAGATTTTCGGAAAAGGTTTCTTCGTTTGCTTAACCTATAGAACATGATTAAGTAATTTAAATTTGAATCTGTAATTTTTATGGTTGAAAGTTTGAGCACGAGAATTATTCAACAATATAATAGAAGTAGAATAATGTTTGTTAAACTTAAATAGGCAAAGTTAAGTTTAGTGTAGAGGAGATTTTTAAGCAAAAATAATCTATTTTCACTGAAACATCGGTCGAACTGACCGAATTCGAACAGTTCAGGATGCCTAACATGAAATCGAAAGTCCAGACAAAAATGTAATCACACAACAGGTTCAACTTAAAAATATTTCTCAAAAATGCATTTTTTTCTCTCCTAAGTAAATGGGTTTAGCTGTGCGGTTTGGAATCCCCATTTGGCAGGTGCATCGCTAGTTACTGAAGAGTGTTGTAGAGTGCAAGACACGTATTTTGTACGTACATACATGGGTACCTGTCTTGTTTGAGGTTGGTTCAATTTTAGTTACACCAATGCTGATGACCAACAATAATGGTGGAATGAGAGGAGTTTTCACGCTACGGTAACTCGCGGTATGTTGGCTGGCTGCAGCCAGAGCCCTTTTTCCTCTTGTGTGGTTGAGAGTTAAGACGAAATTGAAAAGTGAAAACAGTCTTGCATGCATCCGAAAGCATTGCCCAGCTATGCATGCCACGAGACGAATTCATACCAAATTGATTGGAAATATATCTCGCGTCGGAACGAAGTTCGGCATTTGAAGTTTAGCTAGGCAGAATGAGATTCATAAGATTCTGTTAACATGCAATACATTTCTGCTGGGAATAAATTTCAAGTTTTTTTTGTAATCTACCTAAAAAATCAACTAAAATGAAAAAGAGTTTTTCTAAAGGAGGTTTTGAAGAGCAAATGATAAAACCGTTATAAAACCACACATTGGGGTGGCAGCCAAATCGCCAAAAACTGACCATATAAATTTTGTATATTGGCTAAAAAAAGTGACATGTAACAAAATTCAGGTTAATCGGTCTTGATTTTGGAGTGCCTCAAAGGGCTCTAAGCTTCGATGTTTTATCTAAAAAAATCACCAAAGGAAATCGGGAAAATCGAAATTTTGATTTTGATGCCAAACGACTTAGACATGTCTAAAACGTCGAGATCTGATATTATTAAAAAAAAAAGCGAAAATCGACTTTATGGGACTTAGCCATTTTAGTCAATTTTGTCTTTTTGGCATTCCCGTCGTTTTTGTCATTTTTTATAATATTGTCATTTTGCCTTTTCACTAACACTATTCAATTTTGGGAAAGACCGCTTTTTGTACTGAAAGTTTTTGAGGTTATTTTTCCCTGCTTATTTGTCCAGGCTGTAGAAAAAAAAGCTGCCAGTTCACAAGCGACGTTTTCAAAAAAAAAAAATAATAAATAAATAAATAAATAAATAAATGCACAATATAACGAGAAAGTTATTGACTATAAAGTCTTGAAATGACAAACAAGTTAAGAGTTTTCAGAAAAAGGATAGGCATAAAAGCCTATCACACAAATGTGTTTATGGGGTTATCAGAATATCAAATTCTAAAAAATGCCATTTCCAAAAAAATAGTTTAAATATTAAATTGTCTTTTTCCTCAATCTTTGATACATAAATTATTAATAAAACTCATTAAAAGGAAACATTATAGACGTACCGTCAAACGGGGTATCATGCCACACTATAAAGGCTTAAAAGATAATTTCAGAACAGATTTCCGCGAAAAAAAATACATCGTTTCGAAGCTTAGAAACAAGCTTAAGCTACACGATCAAATTTTATCCGAAAAAAACTTTCGTTATTATTTATTGGCCACAAATGCGTTGAATCCCAAAGATGGTGTTCAATATAGTTTTCTCACCCTATTATAAAAAATATCCTGATGATAAATCGTTGTTTTTAGAGATTGACTAGAAGTTGACAATACCAGGTTGATCTTCGGACTTTAAATCTCTTGAGTTACTGTACCAGAGTATATTTCCCATCGAAACAGCAAAACATAAATTTCTACAAAAATTAATTGACTCTTGGGTGGCGACTAAATTTTTTGAATTTCCCCAATACTCAAACATAAATAAGCTCAACTTTTGTGCGATATTTGAAGGGATCTCGATACGATCCTTATCCCTGTCATTTGAAAATTCGGTAAGGGGTCTCGGATGGTTAAAAACTGTACCCAACTTCAACCAACCACCAACAGTAAATCACAATCACTTTTCGAATGTCTTGTTGTTTTCTTCTTCTTCGTAAAACCATAACCTAGTCACATTGTTTGTTTTTCATTTTTTTTTTGCACCGGAAATTCATTCATGCATGTTCCCACTGATGTCGGTTGTATTTGTTAGCGATGGCGATTTTTTTCTGTAGTTGTTTCCAACTTCCACATGAAAAAACCTAAAAACTCAATGCAATGGACTGGGATTTTTATCTGGTGTTTTGTTTTGTTTTCGGAAATCGTTTACAAATAAATGTTGCGCTGAAAAGTCATAATATTATGGCGTCAGCACTGAATTTTATTTCGGAAGCCCGAACTTCCGACTTCCGAAAGACTTCCGACAAAGAAAAGTGAAATACTTGATTGTCGAAATTCTGTGTTTTGTAGCCAGTTCACCAGCGACGTTTCTAAAAATTATATTAAAATTCACAATATCAGCGCATTCCAGCTAGGAAAAATCAATAACGGTTAACCCTCACAAACTAAGTAATATCTAGAATTTTCCAAAACAATGTTGATTCTTCTATGCAGAGTCCAATAATTTGATTGTCTCTGTTTTGCCCTTTCTCAGTCGACTTTTTTTTAACAGCAAAACCACAGAGAAAAAAATCAACCAAACCGAACCGCAAACCTATTTGTTACCACAAATGATTCGTGGTGCTCGGTTCATTTTTACGATGTGTGGTTTTTATGGCGCGTTGCTATAGACTCTTGAAAGCGTGCTCAGGTGCTGCAGTTTTACAACCCAAGCGAAGAACAATCGGAAAAACGTTCACCTCGGGTTGTTTTTCGGTTTTGGTTTGTTTCTTTTCAATTGGTTTTGATGAGAGCGGAAGCTCAAATCCATGTTTGGGGTGATGGATCTTTAACAATTTTATTACGAAGGTAGCACAAAATTATTCTACTTATTATTACGGAAGCAAGCCCATGCAACAAATTAAGTTTTGTAAGCAAGCAATGACGATTCATAAAACGTTTATTAAGAATTCTTTGAAACAAAGCATATTTCGATAACCATCCTTTATGAACGCCCTTCACAACCTATACAATTTTTTTTTGAAACTGTCAATTTAATTTTACTTGAAATTCCTAAAATGGATTTTCTAGAGAATAATGGGTTTTCTAGAGTATAATAGGCATTGAGGACCAAAAATATGAAAAAAAATGTGCAAAATAAGAATAGTGTTGCTTTTTTTTTTCTACAAAAATCAAGATTTTTCTTAAATTTATAGTATGGTGGAGTAAAAATACGACTTAAGTGCTATCCTATTTTTAGAAAATTTTGCAGTTGTTTTTCCAAAGAAAGAAAATAAAAAATAAAATAAATGCATTTGATTCCTTACACGGAGAAAAAAGACGACAGTTGTTCCAATTATTTCAGCAATCAACTATCAAAGTAATGCATTCAACTGTATGATTTATTTTATGCATTCAACTATAAATACAATAGATTCAAATAGATTCAACTACAAACTGCAGATTGACCTTATGCAATCCACAATGAATATAATTGACTCAACTGTAGATATGATAGATTCAACTACAATTGTATGATTGATTTTAGGCATTCAATTATAAATATAATAGATTCAACTGTAGTGGTATAACTGATTCAACTGTAAATATGATAGATTCAACTGTAGTGGTGTAATTGATTCAATTGTAAATATGATAGATTTAACTACAAATATATGATTAATTCTAGGTATTGAACCAAAAATATAGTAAATAAATCTATATTGTTATGGTAGAATTATATTGTTATGGTAGACGTTTATTTACACGATCCTGGCATGATCCCACAGGAAACTGGCATTATAGTAAGTCAGCGTATAATAGGTTTATGCCATGATATTGAGTGAATTTCCATAAAATACTCAAAACTTTATTTATTCCCCCTGTCAGCACGTCTGGCAACAAGGGCAGTGAAAACCGACGTCGACGCCGACTCTACCATGAGAGTGCAATGATTAAGAGAAGAACTACTAAGAAGAACGTTTCCTGTAAAAGTGAGAAGAAAGTGGCAAGCGAAAATTGTAACAGATAGGAGTAATTTAGCAATAATTTCCGATTATTCCAAGTTAGTATTATTTACATTAAATTCATTTATCCTTACTTATATTTTGAAACACTCGTAGAATTCTGTAAACACAATAGCGAACGATCTGTACTTACAAGTCACACAAAAACCAAGATCACACGAAAGGCACGTGGCATTATTGAATGCTTACGAAGAAAACTTATTTGTAAGTACTGAAATTAACTCTTTATTACTTCAATTATAACTAATTACACCACAATAAATATTACAGTCGAGTCGCTCATAAAAAGGACTACGAGAAAGTTTTTAATTTCAACAAGCTCGAAAATAATAATTGCTGCGATGAGTGCCCCGAATCCGGAAGGTGCTGTAGTAAGTCTGTTGGAAGATTCCCACAATTGTGTGACCTGTAAAAGACCAGATTCCGCTCAGGCCATGGTTGCCTGCGATCAATGCTCACTATGGCAGCATTACAGCTGTGCAGGAGTGGATCCCAAGTAACCAAAAGTCACATAATTACTTAATCGTGTACAATAAAAGTTCACATTTGGCTGAGTAAAAGGTACTCGAGAGAAATGATAACCGATTCTCGTAAGTGCTCAATTTGTACTTCTGAACGAACATGAATAGTCCCTAGAAGTATCATAGTTCATGTTTGTGCGTTCTAAGTGACTTGTGTAGTTTGAATATCAATTTTAACCGTCGTACTTTCTAATGAACTCCTTACGAACTTTTTGGTTCCATTCTGGATTCTTAACGAACTTTTTGGTTCCATTCTGAACTCCCAACGAACTAATTGGTTCTATTCTGAACTTCTATGGAACTCCATGTGTATTGAATTTTGTCGATAACTTTTCGATGGTTTTTAACACTCTCCTGAAAACTTTTCGGAGTTGTTCTCAATTTTTAACAGCGAATGTTATATGGATTATTCGGAAAATAAAGAAGCCCGTAATTTGAACAAAATTTGGCTTAGGAAAACGCATCACGACGTTAACTCTAGCAACATCATTAATCTATCACAGGGTCATACATCATAATCATTGAAAGTATAGTTTTTTTTCACCAAACGAACATAATAGTTTGATATTTTATTTACATTTTGTTTTGAAAATTTTCTTTGTTTATATTCCACACACCGAGTCTCCTTGATTGTTTCTTTAGAAAAAAAAAATTGTCACGGTAGAAACAGAGCAACACCTCCGCACCTACAGCAAGGTCGTCACTGGCTGACACGGATGGTTTAATGCGACCGGAAGCACACATAATATTAATACCAACCGTTTACTTGGTTTGTTACTGCTGAGAATAATCAAATATATGCATCTTTTGCGTTTTTTTTTTCAGATCTATTTTGAAAAACAGCGATTTTAGTCTCCAATCAAGAATCTAAAATTTGCAAAATAATCGTTAGTGGTACAAAAAAAAAACAAAACAAAATACTCATTTGAAATACCGTACTTCTTCACGAGCTCCATTTGGCATTCCATTTATTTTTTTCGAAACTGATTCCGCAGCACCTTGCCGACCAACCGCAAGGACTATTCCTTCTTTCAAAGAAAAAGTAAGGCACACAAATCATTAAAAGAAAAATAAAACTTAAATAAACTTAGTTTGATTTCGAATCGTGCAGGTCTTGTTTGAAAATATGTTATGCATAATTTGATGAAAACAAATGTTTACATTTTTAAATTTAGCCTGCTTAGAAAAAGTGAAAACTATAAATTGATGTTTTTAAGAACATCAATTTAAGCATTGGCCATGGTACAGCGGTAGCGTGTTCAGTTCTCACTACGTAGGTCCAGGTTCAAATCTTCAAACATGCCAATAATTTTAAGTAAGTATGATATGAATTTAGAAAACAGTTAAAATTAGCCTACAACAGATTTGAAAGTTGATAGATTTCAAAGTACGTAAAAAGTGAACGCTATGTTTTTTTCTTCCTTTTTTCTCTTTATTGAAAGTTTCATGCAAAGGCTGAATAGCCTTCTACTCAGCTTCGATTATAGAAATTGAAAGTGTAGATAAGAACTTAAATTTTCAGCTGAATAGAATACTATACAGCCTTCGAGAAGGGCTGAGTAAGCTTTTAAGAGACTGTTTTATGGAACTTTTGGTTACTTGGGGATGCCTCGGTAGAAAACCACAGTCGGATATGTGGTAGCTGTGCTGCTGCTAACCGAGCAGTCGATTTGGATAGAGATGCACCAGAGAACTCTTCTGAAACTACCACAGTGCGACCGAACGAAAGTGTTATGCTGGTTGTCGAACCGAAGCGAGTATCTGCGATCGCCAACCCGGCCGTCCACAGTGCTAAGCAGCTTATCAACAAGCCCGGAGCTGGCTCAATCATCTCTTTGGGGACTAATGCTCGTCTCCGGCTTAAGCAGCTAGAAGAACAGAAGCTTTTGGAAGACAGGATCCGTGAAGAAAAGGCTGAACGAGAACGGATGTTTCTGGCTAAGAAGCACGAGCTGGAAGCAGAGATAGCTCAAGATGAATCGCGTGGTGGAAGTGAATGCAGCTTCGGAAATCGCAGTGTACGTAATGTGACCCACTGGGTTAACCAACAGCGTGAGCACGTGCATTCTTCAACTCCAATACAACATAATGCAGGTAACGTTATTCCATTTCCGAACGTAGAATCAGTGATCTTTAACCGTGACGATCGTCGACGACAACCACCAGCTGCTCCCACCGGTCAACAGGTTCTGCCAAACACTGAGGCACAACTACCCAGCGTATTTGAAAGGAACCCTCCCCCAGCTCAAGCTCAGGGCACAAAGGGTAACCCTCACTTCGCCGCCCAAGGTCTGCCGCCAGCAAGTCAGAACCTAGTTCCACCTGTGTCTGGTACTCCGGTACATCCGACTGCGATGTTTCAGCCAGCTAACGCCGGCTTGAGTTTTCCTCAAGGCCCAATATTCTGTGCAAATAATGCTGTCTATCCCGCACTCGGTCCCGGGAACATGTATCCGTATAACCAAGGCCTCAACTTCCACCATCGATGAATTATCCGGTCGGCGGTCAATATCCGCCATCTTCAACGTTGAACCCTTCCCACTTACCTCATCGTGGTCAACAGTATTCCTGGCCAGCCACCGAACAACAACCGCCAGCATCAGCGAGAAATCCGACGAATGATCAACAGAACTTTCCGCACACTGGAGCCGTCTCTTCTATCAACCGAACGATCACCGCTCAACAGCTAGCCGTACGACAGGTAATCTCTAAGGATCTTCCGCAATTTTCCGGCGACCCACTCGAATGGCCGATGTTCGTAGCCGCATTCGAATCCACGACGACTATGTGTGGCATCCAACCAGCTGAAAATTTGGCTAGGCTTCAAAAAAGTCTGGTCGGCAGTGCTCGCGAGAGGGTGCTAAGTATTTTAACGATTCCCGATGCGATTCCGGAAATCATCAGGGTACTACGTGACGAATGCGGTAGGCCGGATCTTCTGATCCATTGTTTGTTGACCAGAATACGAAAGACAGCGCAACCCAACATAAACAAATTGGATACACTTGTGGCATTTGGTAGAGAAGTGAGAAATCTTGTGACCTATATGCAATCCGCGAAACTGCACTTCTATCTAGCAGACCCTCTTCTTCTCGCAGAGCTCGTATCTAAGTTACCGTCAGATCTACTCCTCCAGTGGGGCCATAAGCTTGCGGATATACAGGAACCGACACTGACTGATTTCAGCTCCTTTATTTCATCCCTTCGAACTGCAGCATGCAGGGTAACGATGCCTAAAGAGTTAGGGTCAAGCGACCGATATGCAAAAGGTACAGCGAAGAAAGAAAAAGCTGGGTTTTTGAACATCCATTCCAGTAATGATCGTCCTTCGTTTAGAGAAGAGCCGGTAAAGGTAAGGTCGGAACCGAAACCCTGTCTAATGTGTAAAAGTAATGGTCACAAGATAAAAGATTGTAGGAAGTTCGAAGAATTGTCTCTCGAAGAAAAATATAAGTTTATTGCTGCCAACGGCATGTGCAAACGCTGCCTATTTCCCCATGGAAAATGGCCTTGCCGCACCAAACAGCCTTGCGGGATCAACAGCTGTACGGAAGCTCACCATAAACTTCTCCACCCGGTGTCAGAAAATTCATCGAATAGCAGAGAACAATCAGGTCCATCATATTCAGTAGCAGCACATCGCAACCACCGAAACCATGGAGCGACGCTGTTCAAAATCCTTCCTGTCGTCCTTCACGGCAATGGGAAATCCGTAACTACGTTCGCCTTCCTGGACGACGGCTCTGATTTGACGCTCGTAGAGGATCATTTGATTGATCAACTGGGCCTAACTGGTGAGACAAGTACCCTCTGCCTGCAGTGGACCAGCCAAGTTACCCGAAAAGAGAATGCCTCGCGTCGAGTGGATATTGGTATTTCCGGAGTTGGGAACGACAACATCTTCCAAATGTCGAATGTGCGATCAGTCTCGAATCTCGACTTACCGATGCAAAGCCTAAACTACGATGAACTGAAACAGCGGTATACTCATCTCAACGGCCTACCTATCAGCAGCTATCAGTCGGCCACACCGAGGATCCTGATAGGAATCGACAACGCTAAACTTAACCTTGCGTTGAAGAAAAGAGAGCGGGGCGACGGAGAACCAATCGGAGCCAAGTTCCGTCTTGGTTGGACTATATTCGGAGGAAGGCGACTTTTCGAAACGAGCGGCAGTATTCCCGTCCACACTTGTGAGTGCGGTGGGATCGAGAAAGTTCACGATTTGGTTCAGCAGTATTTTGAGGCGGACAACATGTTGCTCTCTGGGATCAACATTCCGGAATCAGAAGAGGATCAGCGAGCAAGACGTAAAACTAGAAACCACGACGATACGCACATCTTCCGGTAAATTTCAAACAGGATTACTGTGGAAAAGTGACTGTCCTATTTTTCCCGATAACTACGCCATGGCAGTGCGACGCCACGGTTGCTTCGAGAGACGTCTCCTGAAAGATCCAGAGTTGAAGGCAAAGGTTGATCACCAGATAGCTGAGTACTTAAGAAACGGATACATCCATAAAGCCACCTTTGATGAATTGTGTAACGCCGATAAAACCAAGGTTTGGTATCTGCCCATAACCGTCGTTCGTAATCCTCGCAAGCCAGCAAAAATTCGTGTTGTCTGGGATGCGGCAGCCAGCTCGGGTGGAATTTCCCTGAATTCTCAGCTTCTAAAAGGACCAGATCTTTTGACACCTTTATTGTCAGTCCTGAGTAAATTCCGTCAAAAACAGTTCGCTATCGCAGGTGACATAAGGCAAATGTTCCACCAGCTTATCATTCGTCCCGAGGATAGGCACGTGCAGCGATTTTTATACAGGACAGATCCAAAAGGAAAACTCGATACTTATGTTATGGATGTCGCTACTTTCGGGGCGACATGTTCGCCATGTTCAGCTCAATTTTGCAAGAACAAAAATGCTTGGGAACACAAGGAGAAATATCCAGACGCGGCCGCTGCAATCGTTAGCAATACCTA
The DNA here is from genome assembly GCF_029784155.1 of Uranotaenia lowii. Lineage (NCBI taxonomy): Eukaryota > Metazoa > Arthropoda > Insecta > Diptera > Culicidae > Uranotaenia > Uranotaenia lowii. Next base: position 370,818,514 of record NC_073692.1, on the reverse strand, counting down.
CGTGGATGATTTTCTCGACAGTCGTGATACTGCTGACGAATCTGCAAAGTTAGCACTCGAAGTAACCCTTGTAAATAAAGCAGCCGGATTCGATATTCCCAGTTGGCAATCCAACTCCGATTACGTTTTGAAACGGGTTGGGGTAACTGGTACAGCTGATGTGAAAAACTTTACGATCGAGAAAACAACAATAGCAGAACGTGTCTTGGGCATGATGTGGGCCCCTTGTGACGACGTTTTTCTTTTCTCTGCCAACTTCCGTCCCGACTTACATCCTCTACTGTCTGGTGAAATCCGCCCATCAAAACGACAACTTTTACAAGTGGTCATGAGCCTGTTTGATCCGCTGGGTATCGTCGCTTGCTTTACGATCCATGGTAAAATCTTAATACAATCCGTTTGGCGTTCTGGAGTGCAGTGGGACGATCCAATCTGCGATGAGGAGTATGGTATGTGGCAGCGTTGGATCAGGCTGGCCCCGAATCTAGATAAGGTAAAAATCCCGCGGTGCTACTTTCCAGGCTACCGCCCAAGCAGTTACGAGTCATTACAACTCCATGTCTTTGTGGACGCGAGCGAGTTGGCCTATTGTGCCGTCGCTTACTTCAGGATTCTTGATGACGATATTCCTCGATGCGCTTTAGTAGCTGCAAAAACTAAAGTCACCCCATTACGCCCTCAATCAATTCCTCGCAACGAATTATGCTCTGCGGTGCTTGGTTCCAGATTAATGAAGTCCATAGTCGAATATCACTCTCTGAAGATCTGCCGGAAATTCTTGTGGACGGATTCCCTGACAGTCATGGCCTGGTTGCGTGCTGATCCCCGGAAATACCGACAATTTGTTGGGTTTCGTGTAGCTGAGATATTGGCACTTACGGCAGTAGACGATTGGTATTGGGTTCCATCTATCCTCAATATTGCGGACCAAGGTACTAAATGGGGAGATGGTCCTAGTTTTGAACCTGACAGTCTTTGGTACAACGGACCTGAGTTCCTGTTTCTGCCGTCCGAAGAATGGCCGACAAGAAAGCAACCCTCCGAAGCTCCAGCAGATGAATTACGAACCGTACACGTTCATCGTCTGAAAACTGAATATTGTAAAACGTATATCAGTAAATTTTCGCAATGGGATCAGTTGATTAAAAAACTCGCTTACCTCTACCATTTTGTTCATCGTAGTCGCACAAAGAACCGTACTGATACAGATTTGAAATTCGTCGTTCTTAATCAAGCGGATTATGTTGCAGCTGAAGCGGCTCTATGGCGAGTAGTTCAGCAAGAAGAGTTTTCCGAAGAGATAGCAACGCTGAAGAAAAACTCGAAGTCTCCGTCACAAAAATGGAAGCATGTAGCTAAAAGAAGTCCGTTATCAAAACTATCCCCTTTTTTCGACGAATTTAATGTTCTTCGGTCAATGAGCAGAATCGATCCTGAAGCTTCGTATTATTCCTTTAATTTTCGAAACCCAGTAATTGTGCCAAAAGACCACCCTGCTACCAATCTTCTTATTTTGCGCTACCATCAGAAATATGGGCACGCCAACACAGAAACGGTGCTCAATGAACTTAAGCAGCAGTATTATATTCCTCGAATGCGGGCCACCGTCAAGAAAGCTATCAAGAGTTGTATGTGGTGTCGCGTTTACCGGGCCAAACCATGCGCTCCTAAAATGGCCCCACTTCCTCAACCCAGAGTTAAACCCTACGTTCGGCCATTCACGTTCACCGGCTTAGATTACTTCGGGCCACTGTTGGTTAAGCGTGATCGTTGCAACGAGAAAAGGTGGGTAGCGTTATTTACCTGCCTTAGCATTAGGGCTCTACATTTGGAGGTGGTACATACGATGTCAGCTGATTCCTGCAAAATGGCAATACGACGCTTTATAGCCAAACACGGTCCTCCTCAGGAACTGTACTGCGATAACGGGACCAATTTCCGAGGCGCATCCCGAGAGTTAGCAGAGGAAGCGAAAGAAATCAACAAACAACTGGCGAAATGTTTCACGAACAACCATACGGCATGGAATTTTAATCCGCCCTCTGCTCCACATATGGGTGGCGTCTGGGAGCGAAAGGTGAGATCCGTGAAAGAAGCCTTTAAAACTTTATCACACAATCAGAAGCTCGATGACGAAGCGCTCAAGACACTACTTTCCGAAGCCGAAATGATTGTGAACTCTCATCCACTCACTTTCGTCCCTCTGGAGAACCCGGAAGACGAAGTCTTGACTCCAAACAACTTCCTATGGTTAACCTCTGGAGAAGATAGCAGACCACCTAGAGTGCCAACGGACGATGCAATTTCTTTACGATCTAACTGGAAACTGGTTCAGCATCTGGTCAACCAGTTCTGGAAGCGATGGATTCAGGCCTACCTACCAACGATTGCCTGCAGGACGAAATGGTTCGAGCAAACCCGCCCAATGGAGGTCGGGGATCTTGTTGTCATCGTCGATGAATCGGTGCGGAACGGATGGCTGCGTGGGAGAATAGTTAAATCGTATCCTGGGAGAGATGGTGAAGTCCATAAAGTAGACGTGAAAACTTGTGATGGCAGTATCCTTCAGAGGCCAACGGTCAAGGTGGCACTTCTAGACGTGCAGGAGAATAGTAAGATCGAATAACTACGACGTTACGGGTTGGGGTGTCAGCACGTCTGGCAACAAGGGCAGTGAAAACCGACGTCGACGCCGACTCTACCATGAGAGTGCAATGATTAAGAGAAGACCTACTAAGAAGAACGTTTCCTGTAAAAGTGAGAAGAAAGTGGCAAGCGAAAATTGTAACAGATAGGAGTAATTTAGCAATAATTTCCGATTATTCCAAGTTAGTATTATTTACATTAAATTCATTTATCCTTACTTATATTTTGAAACACCTGTAGAATTCTGTAAACACAATAGCGAACGATCTGTACTTACAAGTCACACAAAAACCAAGATCACACGAAAGGCACGTGGCATTATTGAATGCTTACGAAGAAAACTTATTTGTAAGTACTGAAATTAACTCTTTATTACTTCAATTATAACTACTTACACCACAATAAATATTACAGTCGAGTCGCTCATAAAAAGGACTACGAGAAAGTTTTTAATTTCAACACCCCCCTTCTAGATTTTTGGAAATTTTGAAGGGGGGGGGGGGGGGGGGTGACAAAAGAAGAAATTGATATTTGTTCCGGCCTTATATGTATTGTTGAAATTTTAATAATTATAGTTAGCCGAGAAACAATCAGATATATGATTGAATATAAGTGGATTATTGTTGGAAATACTGTACTTTTTTCTCCGTGTACACTTTTATCTTTCTTCTAAAAAATTTCGAAGATAATCGATCGACGCTTTTGATAGCAGTAAAGAAAACGCCCAACTGCTATTCTACCTACTATATAAAAGTGAATAACAATGCCCTAACGACTCATTTCAATAGATAAATGAATTTTTGGGCGTTTTTAAGTACATATTCCAAAGGTCTCTTCTCTTAAAAAGCGATTTTCCTCAAGCACTAAGGAACTTGACTTTTGAGCTATAATACGTCATCAAGCTGCTTAATTTCTTCATTAACATAAAGTGGAATGATGTTAAAAACGTTGTGCGTCAATTTTGAATCAGAAAAATCAGGTTGGAATTCAACAACTTCGATATTTTTTTGAGTAAACCACACTTTTTCCAGTTTTAAGTCATATATGGTGGCACCATCTTGCAGTTAACACCAATGTTAGTCTCAATATTGATTTTCCGGATTTATTCAAACCCATATTCATAATTTTGAGTTATTTTTTTCAACACAGTTTTGTTGATGTTCACGATGAACAAAGCTATTCTGGATTTTCAAAAACTCATTTTCAAAGGTGAGAAATATTAAAGAAAATTAGAGAAACTTGAGATATCAAAGGAAGAAAGAACATAAGCCGTAAATATAATAAATTTCTCGAAAAATATACAACGGCTTATCCGCAGGACTTGAACGCGCAATTTCCGCTTCAGTACAACACGGCGCGTTAGCCAATCACACCACGGTAAACGTGACGAAATAGGCTCCAGTATCTACGGTTCCATCGGTCGACTGCCGGATCTTTTTATCGGTACACATACACCCCATGTATATCACTCACGTGCTCTTTGCCCACTACTATTGATCTTTCTGTTGTTTCTCTATCACCACCCATCGACTCGGGATTTTAGCCGAGCGCGCATATGGTCGATTGCTTCGGGTTTGCCGCTACTTTTTCGAGAAATTTATGAAATTTACGCCTTATGTTTATAACAAATGTGTCGGCTAGCGGGTTCAGCGGTGCTGAAACTCCCTAGTATGTATGCCTCAGGGTCAAGAAAACACTTTAATTTGAATCGAAATCTCCCACGTTTATTTTCACCTTTTTGAAATTAAGGTTTTCTTGCGCACACGTGGGACTCGGTCCCACCGCTTATTGCTACCTCCTACCTCTTGTTGCTGCAATGGCACCTCTAGCGGGTCGTTGAATGGCGACACCCCTCCTTCGTCGAACCGGCCTCACTACGTCGCAAACCTGCGGAATTGGTGGTCGTCGGATTCCAGTACGTTCCGACACTGCACCACGATGGCTGTGAGTTTTTGTCTACTCCAATCCCGGACCAAGTTGATTGTAGGTGGTTGACGGCTGCCCTACGGTTGCGGTAGATAGTCGGCGGTTAACAAGCCGACGGCGATGGGGGTGCTCTTGCTGGTTACCCTTACCGGACTCACTGACGGATACTCGGTTTGTTGACGGACCAAGGTATCGACAGCTAACCGTTGGTAGATCGGTAGAGCACAGGTGAGTATTGCTGCTGGGTCAGGACGCAATGGCAGCAATCGATCCAAGCCACGAGACTAAAGGCGTCTGCGACTAAGGTAAAACCTCGGGGTCCTGTTAGGAAATCGGGATAGGGTTTAGAATCGCGCTGAGAACGGTGGTCACTGTGGCTACGGGGTATGGTTCTTTGGGTTACCTGAATATCCAGGGAATTCGGATTCCAGTAATTTCACTTTTGGCACTTGTCTATTGGACACGTTTTCTGTGTAGTGCTATATGTTTGGCTATTGATAGTGAAATGGCCGATCATTGACCCCGTAGCCGCGTAGAATGACGTAAGACGTCACCGTTCTTTCGCCCCATCCTGATTGTCGTGTCGCCTCGCTTATTCGCCCTCCTCATCATCATTTCGCCTCGCCTCTTCACTCGAACACCGACATCTGGTGGTGGGATTCTCAAGTGTTGTTGTGCAGGTTGTTGCGTAGGAGTTCTGGGGTGGACTTCGACGCAGGCGACTTCTCAACAAACAAAATGTCTTCTCGGCACATTTACTATTTTTCTGCGAACAAAAGTCCAACAACCACTGGCACTACTAACCGAGCACTTGTAACATGTTCTTTCTTTCTTTGATATCTCATGTTTCTGTTATACGTCCCATTATTTTTGAAAATGTGATCATTTTCAGGTACGAAGATGTACCAAGACAATTTCAATTCAAAAACATTAGATTTGATTTGACTCACCAGAATTTGCCACCGCCGGAATTTCTGCTCATATCAACTTTCGATTCAATTGCAAATAATACCAATAATTCCTATAGCCATCTCGTCTTTACTACAACTTAGAAATAAAAAAATACTTTTATGAAAACATTATAAAGAAAAAAAGCTACAAAAAGACACTAATTGGATTAAACGAATAGTATATTTGCTATTTTTAATTGTATTTTCATTATTGAAAACGAGCATCAGAAAAATATTTCCTGTTTGATTAGATTGTTAGATTGTTTGGAAATTGAAATAACATTCAATAGATTTTGTTATCTTATTTTAATCGCCGCTGGGATATATTCTTATTTAATTTTCGGCATTTCGGCGAGTTGTGAAAATTCAAGGTAGAATATTTAGAAAGAACATGAAAGTATCAATCAATCAAGCTAGAGCGCTTTGGGTAGAAGAAATTGAATAGTTGGTGAAAATGTGAGCAGGGCTTTTGTTTTGTGAACAGCTTTTGAACTACTTGCGTGATTCTTTGCCGCGCGCCGTTTCAATGTTGATAGGAAGCGATGAAGAAACCCATCGCATTCCTACCCACATTGAAACACGGACGGGTCGAACACATGAGATTGTGTCCGACCGGGCACAGATTTTCGAAAACGGTTAGCATTCCATGAAATTTTTGATTCACTCCAAACAGTTATTGGGGTTTTCTGAAGATTAAAATACAATATTTCAACATCTAAACTTACAATCCATTATTAAAATTATTTTAAACTTCAATTCAAACAAAGTATAAAAATCTTTGTTTGTGTGCATATGAATACTGAAGAATAAAAAATGGCAATGCACTTTAAACGTTTTTCAACGTCATCTAGGTTTGTACGTTGGAAAATCACATTAAATAAAAAAATATCATTCAACAAAAAAGTTGCCTCTACATTTCGATATCTAGCTCAAAATAATACACTCCTTAAACAAGTTTTGAAAGACATCAAGAAATCTTAAGACTTCAAGAAATTCAATGATGGTAAAGTTTGCATAAATAGATTTAGTAGTTCCTTAGATATAAAGTGCAAGATCTGGCACTCCCACTTGTTTCAAGGCCTTGGCACGTTAGGTCTTCGAGAGTTAAGGGATGCCTTCAAGAGCTCAAAGTTACAGTTATTTACCCCTTAAAACTTATCAAAGAAAATCGGAAAAAAAATTTGCCCAAAAATCAACTTTTTGGGGCTTATCGTTTTTCGGAAAAAACATTGTGTACCTGGTCAGATGTTCTTTGAATCATTTTGTACATTGATTGGTGCAACTTTCAAGACCTTCACGTAATTGAAAATATGTGTCACATGTTGACCGAGATTCTATCTCAAATTTTTCCCATCCTCACAGCATGAGCGTGCTCATAATTATCGAAACAATAATAAGCGACGTCCACTCGAACAAGAAAAGAGAGGTCAAGATTGGCACAGTGACCAGGTCGTCAAAAAACTATGGCCGCTGGCCGACAGTTTTCCTTCTTTGCGCCATGTGTCACCATGCTTCCCGATCGGGCGAAAGTGTCAACAATAGAAAGCTCGTATTGAAAAAAAAATCTTTAAAATTGTCGGTTTATCCCGAAAGATTTTGAAACCGTTTTCACTTGCACGGACATCTCTTTGAAGGAACCTCTTACAAGGTCAATTATGATGTTTGTTATCTTATCAAAGATTAGTATAATTCAGTTTTCAGGATCCAGAAATTTTACGAGAACAAAATTAGAACTCATTAAAAAAAAAAAAAATAGAATCGAAATTGGATATCATAACGTCGTTCTGTCCCGAACGGGTCTCCAGATATGGCACATTAAGTAGGTACATACATATGTTCGTTGGCTGATTCATATTTATCGTCACAGAACAGAGAACACACCGGAAGCCGGTTGTACACTTATGTAGGTAGGTATTTATAGTTTATGAGACACAGAGTAGTTCTTCGTTCTTCCGCTTTCCAAAACAAACGGTTCTAATGCCCTGTTCTGCTATGCTCCCGCAATCGCACATTTGTACGCTTCTCTCTTTCTCTTTTTTGGTGTAGTTGTTGGCTGCCTTTCGAGTTTGTATTTATTTTGAACCACACATGGTTGCGAATGTTGTTCCGCATTATGATTTGACTGTTTTATGTTCGGAACACAATACCTTTTCGGCGCTGGGGTCAATGGTAATTAGTTCTTTGGCACCCATTTTTTTAGCAGACTTTTTTCGGTCCATTGTTGATTATCCACCACCGATAAACAATGGTCATCAATGGTTGGAGAATTGCTGTCAACCGAAAGCTAATTGTTCAAATGCAAATAAAGGATTTAAATGTCATTGTCGCTGAACACTTTGTTTTTTTTGTTAGTAAGCAAATGCTGGTGCAGGGTTTGTGATTTGTTGTGCAGATAGATTGAGGATTTGCATACCATATTTTTGACGAGATTCTCATGTTCAATTTCCAGATTGCTCTTCTTGCTTTGCAGCACTCGAGGAAGTGAAATTGAAGCCATTTTTTTTGCTATCCCCTCTAGCACTGATCAAAGCACACACTTTTTTCTTCGACTATGAAGGATGATGTGGTGACGACGCCCTTCGATCTAGTAGGCTGTACCATCAACTGATAATTGCACGCAAATGGAACGAAACTCACTCTCTACGAACGCTCCCTTCAAGCGATTCCAGTAGGCGTTTCGCCTACTATAAAGCTGAGATACACTTCCTTCAGCGAAATCTCGGTTAAGTATCCACCCGCGCGATTTTTTTTAAATCATACACTACTGCGAGATCTGTGCGACCTTTGGCAATTCGGATTCCTCTGGTGACTTTTCTTCTGAGGGGGAGGAAGCTCACTAACACTGACCGACCGAAAGCATAACTTAAGACCGACGAAATCTCTTTTCCCTACGACCCAGATACGGGACGTGGTTCCAGTTTTCCGGCTAAACACAAACGGTTCTCACACTCTCCAGGCGGTAGCGGCTAGATTACTGTTATTGTTAGGCGGTAAGACTAATTCATTGGGTGGACAGATTTGTACCCAGCACGAATAACTTTCGCGCGTGGTCTCACGCAATGTTGATTTTTCCCCCGTAGAAGAGAAGGGTTTTGAACAGAAACCATCCGAGTCGAGAACCGAAAATGAACCGCCGAAACGTCCTCCACGGCCGTGCGCTACGAGTAAACTACTCACAATCTGGCCGTCATAGTGGCGATTTAGATGAATGAAGTTTTTGCGCGGAGTTGAATTACATACTACTATTTCAAGTCTCAACTCAATCAACCAACCATAATTCGGAGGGAGAGTTTTCTCAGTGTATCTCGAGAGAGATTTTTACGGTGCAAATTCTCTGACGAACACATGCTCAAAAATGCATTTCCAGCTAACCTTGCACGATATATGATTCATGCCAGAGAGCAAAGTGCAGTGCTATCACTGCGCTGCAGTTTACTTTGTAAACATTCACACAGTCAGCAGTCCGAGGACAGACGACGACCTCACTTGACAGACCTTAGACCATAAATTAAGGCGAGGCCCATCCTAACAATTCCTAACAAAAAAACGCTGGAACCATGATTCTGGCAATGACCTGCATTCGAAAAGGAATAAACATCAGAAAGTAAAGTTCAAAACAAAATCCCGAAACGTCGATGTAGTAGTTTTAATTGGTGTTCGTAAACACATCAGTAGGCTAATCATCCAAATGTCATTCCACCACACCATGTTCCCGTTCAAGGGAAAAGCAGAAATTTTTTAAACCCTTATTTTAATCCGCCCATCGACTGTCTTCGCCGGAATTTTATACAATTCGGTTACTTACCGGTTCATCTTCCGGGGTTTAGCGTTCAACACTCAGTTTCGAACCGTTTTCGGTGCCTATTTTCGGTCACTTTAATTAACAACTTGCCCGCAGGTGTAACACAACACTATGGATGGATGGAGAATTCGATGGAAACTTCTCCAGCCAGAGATCTCGCACTCGCAGTGAAATGCTCCATCTCACTCTTGCAACCGGCAACAACCCTTTGCTCGATGCATCTGCATAATGATAGAACAGGCAAACACTTGGTTAAATAAAGCGCCTCTTGCGGAAACTGTGGGAACCACAGTTGCGTCTACACACTAAATATTTTTGGTTTCTTATTCACAAAATAAACTTTTCGAATTTAGATTCAGTATAGATTGAGAATTTAGATTCAGAATTCAGATTCAGAATGCAGTTCCAGAATTCGGATTTATATTCAGAATTCAAACTTCAGATTCAGAATTCAAATTCAGAATACAGAACTCAGATTCAGAATTCAGATTCAGAATTCATATTCAAAATTCAGAATTCAGATTCAGAATTCATATTCAAAATTCAGAATTCCGAATTCAGAATTCAAATTTAAAATTAAGATTCAGTTTTCAAATTCAGAATTCAGATTCAGAATTCAAATTCAGATTCAGAATTCAGAATTCAGAATTCAGATTCAGAATGCAGTTTCAGAATTCAGATTTATATTCAGAATTCAAATTTCAGATTTAGAATTCAAATTCAGAATCCAGTACTCAGATTCAGAATTCAGATTCAGAATTCATATTCAGAATTCAGAATTTCGAATTCAGAATTCAAATTTAGAATTCACAATTCAGATTCAGAGTTCAGATTCAGAACTCAGATTCAAAATTCAGATTCAGAATTCAGATTTAGAATTCAGATTCAGAATTCAGATTCAGAATTCAGATTCAGAATTCAGATTTAGAATTCAGATTCAGAATTCAGATTCAGAATTCTAATTCAGATTCAGATTCAGAATTCAGATTCAGAATTCAGATTTAGAATCAAGATTCAGAATTCAGATTCACAATTCAGATTCAGACTTTAGATTCAGAATTCAGATTCAGATTTAGAATTCAGATTCAGAAGTCAGATTCAGAAATCAGATTCAGAATTCAGAATTCAGATTCAGAATCAAGATTCAGAATTCAGAATTCAGATTTAGAATTCAGATTCAGAATTCAGATTCAGATTCAGAATTCAGAATTCAGATTCAGAATCAGATTGAGAATGCAGACTCAGAATTCAGAATTCAGATTCAGAATTCAGAAATCAGATTCAGAATTCAGATTCAGAATTCAGAATTCAGATTCAGAATTCAGAATTCAGATTCAGAATTCAGATTCAGAATTCAGATTCAGAATTCAGATTCACAATTCAGATTCAGAATTTAGATTCAGAATTCAGATTCAGAATTCAGATTCAGAATTCAGATTCAGAATTCAGATTCAGTATTCAGAATTCAGATTCAGAATTCAGATTCAGAATTCAGATTCAGAATTCAGAATTCAGATTCAGAATTCAGATTCAGAATTCAGATTCAGAATTCAGATTCAGAATTCAGATTCAGAATTCAGATTCAGAATTCAGATTCAGAATTCAGATTCAGAATTCAGATTCAGAATTCAGATTCAGAATTCAGATTCAGAATTCAGATTCAGAATTCAGATTCAGAATTCAGATTCAGAATTCAGAATTCAGATTCACAATTCAGATTCAGAATTCAGATTCTGAATTCAGATTCAGAATTCAGATTCAGAATTCAGATTCAGAATTCAGATTCAGAATTCAGATTCAGAATTCAGATTCAGAATTCAGATTCAGAATTCAGAATTCAGATTCAGATTCTGAATTTGATTCAGAATCAGATTAAGAATTCAAATTAATTGTGTTTTTTCAGCTAGCAGTGATTTGATTTTTTGCCCCTCTTGTTCGATGTCACTGTTTTTTTCGTTTATTTTGCTAAAAACAAAGATTGTGAGGGTGTTTGTTCATGAATTCATGCATTCGTAAAAAAAAACATTGCAAAGTTTTCCATCTCGCTCACTCGCACGCGCGCATATATGGCGAACATTTAATTTGTGTGTGCTGAAGTGAGAGGATTTTCAATTCAAATTCAGTTGTGTCACGAAGAGGATGCTGCGTAGCAAAATAGATTGAAAGTTTTGTGGAAAAATTTAAAATTATTTCAAATTTTAAGGAGGTTTTGAGTAAAGAAGGCGAATTATAACGTTCTTTTCTTTCAGTCGAAGCCGTAGAAATAAAGCAAGTGCGGGCTTGAAAGTGGTGCTGCTGCTGCTTTCCCTTTAAGATGGCAGACACGGAAAGATAAATCTAGGACAGCTGCTAGGACGGCCAAATAAACCTTTCACATTCATCGGTGGCCCACTCCCGTTCCGGTGAAATGTCCAGCTTTCGAGAGGTTTCCGGTTTCGAAAGAAGTTTTTCACTGGATGAAGATGATGGGGAACAACAAAGGGGACAAGAGAATGGCAACGTGAAACCGACGTGGCATCGGTTGCTTCAGGAAGGTGGTGGTGGCAGCTTGTTAGCCGAACAACCACTGCCGTTGCTGGATGTCATCGAGGAAAGTGGTCCGGAGAGCTTCCTGTCGGATGCGACGTTGGAAAATTTTACCGGGCAAGATGATGGAGGAGGAGTTGTTGAGCAAGATGTTATGAGTGGAATTTTTGAGGGATCATCGACCAATTATGATTCGGGGAACTTTTCGTTCTCGGAAAGTTCCAAGGAGAAGGTGGTGGAAAGTCCACTGGCTGGCCAGGAGCAACATCAGCGATTCGTACAGCTGAATACCGAACTGTATCAAGCGAAGACGGAACTGCTGACGTACAAGTACAAGTGGAACGAAATCCGGAACGAGGTGGAGTCGGCTTGGAGCAAAAAGTTACAACGGCTGGCGGATGAGAATGAAGCGCTCAAGCGGACGGTTGAAGATTTGCAAAAACGGAATGAGAAGTGCCCGGGGCTTGAGGGCCTAAAGCTGAGGTCAGATTTCGAGCAGCTTCGGATCGAATTGGATTGCCGGGAGCGGGCTAATAAAGTCCTGAAAAGCAAAATATCAGAGCAATATTGTGACAAGGAAAGATTGACTCTGGAGCTGAGAAAGTTGGAGAAGAATCTTTCCGAGGTGAAGAACGAGATGGGTTCGCTTAAAAGTTCAGAGTCTTGGTTTCGGAAAGAGCTACATTTGTGCCAAAACGAGAATGCCAAAATGAAGGAAGAGCGATTGCAGTTGGAAAATAAGCTTTTCTTCGAGATGAATCAAAGGGATAAGTTGAAAGTTCAACTGCAGAAAGTTATCCAAAATTCAGAATCTTTTGAGCAGACTGCGATCCAAGAGAAAAAAGATTTGCTGGAAAAGCTTCAAGCTATACAACTAACTCATCCAGTAGTGAGTATAACTCCAATATTAGTTGAAGAATTCGAACTAAAGCTAAAAGAAGCTAAAGGTAAAATAGACGGTCTACAAGAATCGAATCAACAACTGTTGCTTCAAAAAGAGCTCTTGGAAAACAGTATAGAAGTTTACAAAAATAAAACTTCACATCACGAAGCGGTGATCGAATCCCTTCAAAGCAGGGAAATCAAATCCCTTGGGAAAATTTCCCACTTGGAAAAGGAAATACGGGAGCTTGGCTCGGCCAGGGAACAACTGAGAGAGGAAAATTCGCAACTCAGCAGCGTGGTGGCGAAGCAGCGTTTCGACAAACGAGACCTAGATGTCAGCATCGGTCATCTGCGGGCGCAGTTGAAAGTTTTATCGATAAACTTTGAAAACACGCGACGCGCGCTCGGTGTGAAGGAATTTGGGTTGCAGAAGCTGCAGACGGATTACCAAGATTTAAAGGCGCGTTTTGACGGACTGGAACGATGTCGAACGGAACTGGAGCATCGGCTGAGGATGAGTGAGGGCCAGGCCAGCGAAAGGTATCGTTCGCTGTTGGAGAGTTTCGCCCGGATTCAGTCGAAAAATTTGGACCTAGAACTGAAACTGGGTCAGTGTGCCGAGGTCAACGAGAAGTTCCGCAGGAGTGAGGAGGTAGTCCGTCAGCTGCGGGAAACTGTTGCGGAACTGCAGCTGCGAATAGAACAGGATGCTGAAATGACCCCGACGTGTCCCAAGCATGGTAGCCAACTTCCTGAGGACGATACCCGGGAGCTGAAGATTTTGCTGAAGGTTCTCGAGAACGAAAACCGACAGAAGCTGAAACGTTACGAATTGAACAATCGGAGTTTGCTACAACAGGTCAAGGAGCATAGCAAAGCTCGCAAGCAATCGGATCAACGGGTAGAAGAAATGGAGAAGCAACTGGCCGAGATGGCATCGCTACAGTGTGAGATGGCTAGGGTACGAGAAGCAAATTTGCTACTGGAAGTGGATTTGGAGTCTGCCAACGATGAACTTCGGATTTTGAAGGAAGAAAAGAACCGACTGGTTACGGCTTTGGAGAACAGTTGTCTGCTGAAGGCTGACGAAGACATTTGGACCTCTTTCCAGAGGATGTTTGCTGATCTGCGGCAGTCGCAGCACATCAGCAAAGAAAACGGCCGACTGAAGGAGCTTCTGAGGATAAGCGAATCAAAGGTTGCACAACTCGAAGAAGACCTGAAACTTTCGCTCTCATCCATGGAGGACAAAAGCGTCGAGCTCGAAGGCCTCAAGTTTACCGAAGAGACTGCCAAAGTAGAGTCGGATGATCTGAGGTCTCAGCTTACCATCAAAACCATACAGCTGGAGGACGCTCAACGGTTACTCTCAACAACAAGTTCCGAACGCGATGCGCTACAGGACTCCATCGGAGATTATCAGTTTATGGTGGCTAAATTTCGCGAAGACATTGATACCCTGGAACGACAGGTCCGCATCCGAGACGTTCAACTGCAAACCGCTTATGAACGGATTCAACTGTTCGAAGAGGCCGAGCGAATTCTGAAACATTCCAGGAAACAATTCTTCGAAGATTTGCAGCTACTGAGAGAGGAAATCCTCGCAGAGAGGCAAGAAAAACACGAACTCCAGGAGGTGATACGAGTCCTGCGGGAAGGCTCGCAATCGGTTATGGATTGTAACATTAAGGTGAATATCTTAAATTTAAATTTTTCAACCTCTAGTTTTATGAATGTTTTTTTCTATCGTAGAACTCCAGCAACGGAACACCTAGCCTCGGGTCAGACTCGGGAGGTTCAATTCCTAAAACCGAAAGGCCGTTACCATCCCTGGATGAAGCAGCTCTCAAATCGCTGATCGAACAGTGCTCTCGTCGATCATCGTCAGGCAACGCTACGCTGCGACCCCTGCAAGAATGCGTCGAATCTCTGCGCGCCGAAATGAACAATCTGAACGTGGTGGTGCGTCAACACGGCCAGCAACGCTACCAGCAGCACGTCGTTTCACTGATGGAGGAACTGCAGGATGCCACCAACGGAACCTACAACGGGAGATGAGTTTAGACCTGGCTGTCCGGTTGTTGATTTAGTTTCGTTGACTCAAACGAAAGTAGGCTTCTAACGATCAAAATCGAAAGAACCGTCATCCGCTTCATTTGAGCTCTTTCAACTTGAGTGAAAGAGCGATCAAATTGATAGTTTTCTTTTCTGTTGTTGTTTGAATCAACATTTGAACAAAGATTTTTGATTCCTTTCCGTTAAGGTTTAGTTTTTCGGAGCCAGGTCTAAGGTACTTAAGGGTTGTTATTTATTTAGTTTAAAATAATCGATATTCATCGTAGCTTTTTTGAATGACGCGTACATATATAGGTTTAGAACGTACTAAGCGTAGGGGCACAAAATCTGCTGTGAAGCGGCTTGAATTGAGACTGAATCTCGAACTTTGATCTGAACCGTAAAATGGACTCAGAATCTGAATTCAAAGTTGCTGAATTCTGATTTCTGAGTAGAGACATCTGAGTTCTGAACTTGGCTGAGTTCTGCATTTTGAGTTTTGATTAGGGGATTCTGAATTCCGATTTATATTGTTTTTTAATTCTGTGAATTCAGAACCTAAATTCTGAATCTGAATTCTGAATTTGAATTCTGAATCTGAATTCTGAATCTGAATTCTGGATCTGAATGCTGAATCTGAATTCTGAATCTGAATTCTGAAGCTGAATTCTGAATCTGAATTCTGAATCTGAATTCTGAATCTGAATTCTGAATCTGAATTCTGAATCTGAATTCTGAATCTGAATTCTGAATCTGAATTCTGAATCTGAATTCTGAATTTGAATCTGAATTTTTTTTTTGAATTCTGAATCGTTAAGTCTAGTTCCAAACTTTTTGAAGATATTTGTCATATTAGATTTGGTTAATCTTGTCCAACTTTTTGCTAAATACCTTCGGCGTAAAATTCTTAATTCATCATCCTTTGCAAAGTTGCTGGAGTGTTTTCAAGGCCAAACAGAATTCGAATAGATTGTAATTCTGAACCGTTCTTCACTGAACTCGAATTCGTTTTCAACTCAAGCTGCTCTCTTCAACCACCACTAGGTTTAAAATATTTCTAAAGTAGTGCTTATATTCATACAAATTCATCAACGTTTGTTAAAGATAGGGTGACCAAACTAGAGAAAGAAAATGTTTTAGATTTGCAGCTTTTACTTTCTTTACTCAGATCTTTATTTAAGAGATATTATTTTAGGTCAGAAGTAGGTATTTCAACAAAAAATATTTATTTTGTTATCTCAACTCAAGCTTTATAAGTATTCGTTTCTGTTTCAAATGGAAAACTTAGTCTTTTTGTTCGTTCGTCGTTGCTTAGCTATTTTTATGACCAAGTCAACCGTTTTAAATTCTCGACGTATCTCGAGTATTTGAAAACTTAAAGCATAATATTCTGGTCACCCTTTATGTGTAAATATTACAATTTTACCGAAAATATAATCAAAAACTGCTCATATTTAAAAATCCATATTCGAGCAATTGTTGATATCCGCTTCATCGCTATATTTTCAACCGTAAGATGTAAATATTTATAGCAATCGCTCGGTTTATTAACCCATTTCTCAGGTCAGCTTCAGCTTGGCGGGCTTTCATTTTGCATTTTTTTGTGTTCAAGCTACAACGAATTTATTTTACAGCTTCCACCTAACTGTGATAGTTTTTCGTTTTGTTTATTTATGTTGGTTGTCTGCGTATCTGCCTTGCCTAGTTTTAAGGTAGTTTTATGCTTTAAGTATTTATTATCGGTTAAATAGGCACACTCTAAGCTTCCAGCAAAATCGAAAAATCCAACACGTGATGCACAGCACTAATTTAAGTTAAATCAAATATAAGTTAGTTCAACTTTCAATAGCTCAAAATAGATCAGTAGGTAATTTAGTAGCGTACCTACCTTCTTGAATAGAGAGGTTGTAACAGACAACTCGAACTTACAATGTTTTGTCTAATTGGCGATAATCGCATGGATAATGATGGGTAATTATTTCGCGATGCTGATCGATGCAGCATTAAATAGATTGTTTTCCATTCAGAAAAAAAATAAATCTGTAGATATTACCTAGTGTTTAGAGAAAAAATATTCCCTCCCATGTAATAAGATTGTTCTGAATATATATTTGTTCATCAATAACAGGTTAATCATTGCCGAGCTTTCGGTTGTAGGATTGGAGAAAATATAGATACACATACATATGTATATTTCGTTGCAAAACTGGTTTCATTCAATGTTTCTTTTTTAATTCTGAATATACTATCCGAAAATATCATTCGTAGTTTTTTTTTTCAAATCTGGGAGTTCTTCCTCTTTACTTTCTGTGATAGAAATGTAACATTGACTAGGGTCAAATATGACAAATATGATTAAAACAAATTAAGTGACATTATTGTCAGAATTCTTTTTTGTTTTTTATGTAATTTTTGTCATTTTTTGTTATTTTTGTCATTTTTGTCATTTTTTGTCTTTTTTGTCATTTTTGTCATTTTTGTAATTTTTGTAATTTTTGTCATTTTTGTCATTTTTGTCATTTTTGTCATTTTTGTCATTTTTGTCATTTTTGTCATTTTTGTCATTTTTGTCATTTTTGTCATTTTTGTCATTTTTGTCATTTTTGTCATTTTTGTCATTTTTGTCATTTTTGTCATTTTTGTCATTCTTGTCATTCTTGTCATTATTGTCATTCTTGTCATTCTTGTCATTCTTGTCATTATTGTCATTCTTGTCATTCTTGTCATTTTTGTCATTTTTGTCATTTTTGTCATTTTTGTCATTTTTGTCATTTTTGTCATTTTTGTCATTTTTGTCATTTTTGTCATTTTTGTCATTTTTGTCATTTTTGTCATTTTTGTCATTTTTGTCATTTTTGTCATTTTTGTCATTTTTGTCATTTTTGTCATTTTTGTCATTCTTGTCATTCTTGTCATTATTGTCATTCTTGTCATTCTTGTCATTTTTGTCATTTTTGTCATTTTTGTCATTTTTGTCATTTTTGTCATTTTTGTCATTTTTGTCATTTTTGTCATTTTTGTCATTTTTGTCATTTTTGTCATTTTTGTCATTTTTGTCATTTTTGTCATTTTTGTCATTTTTGTCATTTTTGTCATTTTTGTCATTTTTGTCATTTTTGTCATTTTTGTCATTTTTGTCATTTTTGTCATTTTTGTCATTTTTGTCATTTTTGTCATTTTTGTCATTTTTGTCATTTTTGTCATTTTTGTCATTTTTGTCATTTTTGTCATTTTTGTCATTTTTGTCATTTTTGTCATTTTTGTCATTTTTGTCATTTTTGTCATTTTTGTCATTTTTGTCATTTTTGTCATTTTTGTCATTTTTGTCATTTTTGTCATTTTTGTCATTTTTGTCATTTTTGTCATTTTTGTCATTTTTGTCATTTTTGTCATTTTTGTCATTTTTGTCATTTTTGTCATTTTTGTCATTTTTGTCATTTTTGTCATTTTTGTCATTTTTGTCATTTTTGTCATTTTTGTCATTTTTGTCATTTTTGTCATTTTTGTCATTTTTGTATTTTTTGTAATTTTTGTAATTTTTGTCATTTTTGTAATTTTTGTAATTTTTGTAATTTTTGTAATTTTTATAATTTTGTAATTTTTGTAATTTTTGTAATTTTTGTAATTTTTGTCATTTTTGTAATTTTTGTAATTTTTGTAATTTTTGTAATTTTTGTTATTTTTGTAATTTTTGTAATTTTTGTAATTTTTGTAATTTTTGTAATTTTTGTAATTTTTGTATTTTTTGTAATTTTTGTAATTTTTGTAATTTTTGCAATTTTTGTAATTTTTGTAATTTTTGTAATTTTTGTGATTTTTGTAATTTTTGTAATTTTTGTAATTTTTGTAATTTTTGTAATTTTTGTAATTTTTGTAATTTTTGTAATTTTTGTAATTTTTGTAATTTTTTGTAATTTTTGTAATTTTTGTAATTTTGTAATTTTGTAATTTTTGTAATTTTTGTAATTTTTGTAATTTTTGTAATTTTTGTAATTTTTGTAATTTTTGTCATTTTTGTAATTTTTGTAATTTTTGTAATTTTTGTAATTTTTGTCATTTTTGTAATTTTTGTAATTTTTGTAATTTTTGTAATTTTTGTAATTTTTGTAATTTTTGTAATTTTTGTAATTTTTGTTATTTTTGTAATTTTTGTAATTTTTGTAATTTTTGTAATTTTTGTAATTTTGTAATTTTTGTAATTTTTGTAACTTTTGTAATTTTTGAATTTTTTGTAATTTTGTAATTTTTGTAATTTTTGTAATTTTTGTAATTTTTGTAATTTTTGTAATTTTTGTAATTTTTGTAATTTTTGTAATTTTTGTAATTTTTGTAAATTTTGTAAATTTTGTAATTTTTGTAATTTTTGTAATTTTTGTAATTTTTGTAATTTTTGTAATTTTTGTAATTTTTGTAATTTTTGTAATTTTTGTAATTTTTGTAATTTTTGTCATTTTTGTCATTTCTGTCATTCTTGTCATTTTTGTCATTTTTGTCATTTTTGTCATTTTTGTCATTTTTGTCATTTTTGTCATTTTTGTCATTTTTGTCATTTTTGTCATTTTTGTCATTTTTGTCATTTTTGTCATTTTTGTCATTTTTGTCATTTTTGTCATTTTTGTTATTTTTGTCATTTTTGTCATTTTTGTCATTTTTGTCATTTTTGTCATTTTTGTCATTTTTGTCATTTTTGTCATTTTTGTCATTTTTGTCATTTTTGTCATTTTTGTCATTTTTGTCATTTTTGTCATTTTTGTCATTTTTGTCATTTTTGTCATTTTTGTCATTTTTGTCATTTTTGTCATTTTTGTCATTTTTGTCATTTTTGTCATTTTTGTCATTTTTTGTCATTTTTGTCATTTTTGTCATTTTTGTCATTTTTGTCATTTTTGTCATTTTTGTCATTTTTGTCATTTTTGTCATTTTTGTCATTTTTGTCATTTTTGTCATTTTTGTCATTTTTGTCATTTTTGTCATTTTTGTCATTTTTGTCATTTTTGTCATTTTTGTCATTTTTGTCATTTTTGTCATTTTTGTCATTTTTGTCATTTTTGTCATTTTTGTCATTTTTGTCATTTTTGTCATTTTTGTCATTTTTGTCATTTTTGTCATTTTTGTCATTTTTGTCATTTTTGTCATTTTTGTCATTTTTGTCGCTTTTTCATTTTTGTCATTTTTGTAATTTTTGTCATTTTTGTAATTTTTGTCATTTTTGTCATTCTTGTCATTTTTGTCATTTTTGTCATATTTGTCATTGTTGTCATTGTTGTCATTGTTGTCATTTTTGTCATTTTTGTCATTTTTGTCATTTTTGTCATTTTTGTCATTTTTGTCATTTTTGTCATTTTTGTCATTTTTGTCATTTTTGTCATTTTTGTCATTTTTGTCATTTTTGTCATTTTTGTCATTTTTGTCATTTTTGTCATTTTTGTAATTTTTGTCATTTTTGTAATTTTTGTCATTTTTGTCATTTTTGTCATTTTTGTCATTTTTGTCATTTTTGTCATTTTTGTCATTTTTGTCATTTTTGTCATTTTTGTCATTTTTGTCATTTTTGTCATTTTTGTCATTTTTGTCATTTTTGTCATTTTTGTAATTTTTGTAATTTTTGTAATTTTTGTAATTTTTGTAATTTTTGTCATTTTTGTCATTTTTGTCATTTTTGTCATTTTTGTCATTTTTGTCATTTTTGTCATTTTTGTCATTTTTGTCATTTTTGTCATTTTTGTCATTTTTGTCATTTTTGTCATTTTTGTCATTTTTGTCATTTTTGTCATTTTTGTCATTTTTGTCATTTTTGTCATTTTTGTCATTTTTGTCATTTTTGTCATTTTTGTCATTTTTGTCATTTTTGTCATTTTTGTCATTTTTGTCATTTTTGTCATTTTTGTCATTTTTGTCATTTTTGTCATTTTTGTCATTTTTGTCATTTTTGTCATTTTTGTCATTTTTGTCATTTTTGTCATTTTTGTCATTTTTGTCATTTTTGTCATTTTTGTCATTTTTGTCATTTTTGTCATTTTTGTCATTTTTGTCATTTTTGTCATTTTTGTCATTTTTGTCATTTTTGTCATTTTTGTCATTTTTGTCATTTTTGTCATTTTTGTCATTTTTGTCATTTTTGTCATTTTTGTCATTTTTGTCATTTTTGTCATTTTTGTCATTTTTGTCATTTTTGTCATTTTTGTCATTTTTGTCATTTTTGTCATTTTTGTCATTTTTGTCATTTTTGTCATTTTTGTCATTTTTGTCATTTTTTGTCATTTTTGTCATTTTTGTCATTTTTGTCATTTTTGTCATTTTTGTCATTTTTGTCATTTTTGTCATTTTTGTCATTTTTGTCATTTTTGTCATTTTTGTCATTTTTGTCATTTTTGTCATTTTTGTCATTTTTTGTCATTTTTGTCATTTTTGTCATTTTTGTCATTTTTGTCATTTTTGTCATTTTTGTCATTTTTGTCATTTTTGTCATTTTTGTCATTTTTGTCATTTTTGTCATTTTTGTCATTTTTGTCATTTTTGTCATTTTTTTCATTTTTGTCATTTTTGTTTTTTTTTGTCATTTTTGTTTTTTTTTTGTCATTTTTGTCATTTTTGTCATTTTTGTCGTTTTGTCTCTTTTGTCATTTTTGTCATTTTTGTCATTTTTGTCATTTTTGTCATTTTTGTCATTTTTGTCATTTTTGTCATTTTTGTCATTTTTGTCATTTTTGTCATTTTTGTCATTTTGTCATTTTTGTCATTTTTGTCATTTTTGTCATTTTTGTCATTTTTGTCATTTTTGTCATTTTTGTCATTTTTGTCATTTTTGTCATTTTTGTCATTTTTGTCATTTTTGTCATTTTTGTCATTTTTGTCATTTTTGTCATTTTTGTCATTTTTGTCATTTTTGTCATTTTTGTCATTTTTGTCATTTTTGTCATTTTTGTCATTTTTGTCATTTTTGTCATTTTTGTCATTTTTGTCATTTTTGTCATTTTTGTCATTTTTGTCATTTTTGTCATTTTTGTCATTTTTGTCATTTTTGTCATTTTTGTCATTTTTGTCATTTTTGTCATTTTTGTCATTTTTGTCATTTTTGTCATTTTTGTCATTTTTGTAATTTTTGTAATTTTTGTCATTTTTGTCATTTTTGTCATTTTTGTCATTTTTGTCATTTTTGTCATTTTTGTCATTTTTGTCATTTTTGTCATTTTTGTCATTTTTGTCATTTTTGTCATTTTTGTCATTTTTGTCATTTTTGTCATTTTTGTCATTTTTGTCATTTTTGTCATTTTTGTCATTTTTGTCATTTTTGTCATTTTTGTCATTTTTGTCATTTTTGTCATTTTTGTCATTTTTGTCATTTTTGTCATTTTTGTCATTTTTGTCATTTTTGTCATTTTTGTCATTTTTGTCATTTTTGTCATTTTTGTCATTTTTGTCATTTTTGTCATTTTTGTCATTTTTGTCATTTTTGTCATTTTTGTCATTTTTGTCATTTTTGTCATTTTTGTCATTTTTGTCATTTTTGTCATTTTTGTCATTTTTGTCATTTTTGTCATTTTTGTCATTTTTGTCATTTTTGTCATTTTTGTCATTTTTGTCATTTTTGTCATTTTTGCCATTTTTGTCATTTTTGTCATTTTTGTCATTTTTGTCATTTTTGTCATTTTTGTCATTTTTGTCACTTTCGTCATTTTTGTCATTTTTTTCATTTTTGTCATTTTTGTTTTTTTTTGTCATTTTTTGTTTTTTTTTTTGTCATTTTTGTCATTTTTGTCATTTTTGTCATTTTTGTCGTTTTGTCTCTTTTGTCATTTTTGTCATTTTTGTCATTTTTGTCATTTTTGTCATTTTTGTCATTTTTGTCATTTTTGTCATTTTTGTCATTTTTGTCATTTTTGTCATTTTGTCATTTTTGTCATTTTTGTCATTTTTGTCATTTTTGTCATTTTTGTCATTTTTGTCATTTTTGTCATTTTTGTCATTTTTGTCATTTTTGTCATTTTTGTCATTTTTGTCATTTTTGTCATTTTTGTCATTTTTGTCATTTTTGTCATTTTTGTCATTTTTGTCATTTTTGTCATTTTTGTCATTTTTGTCATTTTTGTCATTTTTGTCATCTTTGTCATTTTTGTCATTTTTGTCATTTTTGTCATTTTTGTCATTTTTGTCATTTTTGTCATTTTTGTCATTTTTGTCATTTTTGTCATTTTTGTCATTTTTGTCATTTTTGTCATTTTTGTCATTTTTGTCATTTTTGTCATTTTTGTCATTTTTGTCATTTTTGTCATTTTTGTCATTTTTGTCATTTTTGTCATTTTTGTCATTTTTGTCATTTTTGTCATTTTTGTCATTTTTGTCATTTTTGTAATTTTTGTAATTTTTGTCATTTTTGTCATTTTTGTCATTTTTGTCATTTTTGTCATTTTTGTCATTTTTGTCATTTTTGTCATTTTTGTCATTTTTGTCATTTTTGTCATTTTTGTCATTTTTGTCATTTTTGTCATTTTTGTCATTTTTGTCATTTTTGTCATTTTTGTCATTTTTGTCATTTTTGTCATTTTTGTCATTTTTGTCATTTTTGTCATTTTTGTCATTTTTGTCATTTTTGTCATTTTTGTCATTTTTGTCATTTTTGTCATTTTTGTCATTTTTGTCATTTTTGTCATTTTTGTCATTTTTGTCATTTTTGTCATTTTTGTCATTTTTGTAATTTTTGTCATTTTTTTCATTTTTGCCATTTTTGTGTTTTGTTTTGTGGTAATTTTTTTTAATAATTTTTGTTATTTTGATAGTAGTAGGCGATGATTGATTGACATCGCACGTGTTTTTTTCGTGGTCCGAAATATTTTGCCAATTTTTTGTGTTTCATATAATTGGAGCCTTGAGAAATTGATAGAAGTTATACAGGTGACCGGATTTCACTGGGAGGATGGTCACCGGAAATAGTGCTTGAATTATGAAGAAAGAGGTTCCAAGAGTATTTCAAATTTTGACTAATTTCTTAGTCAAAAAGAGGTTCCAAGAGTATTTCAAATTTTGACTAATTTCTTACTAAAAACAATATTATTTTTAAATAATGCGAGTTTATGATATTTGTAGGAGATTCCTCAATCCACCGCTAAAGTTCTTGCGGTTTTGCTTTCATGGTTGTCTTCCTGCGGATTCAGTTTCTTCTGTTTGTCGAGACCCGTCACAAGTTAAATTGTAGTAAAACGGTCATTTTCGCAAAAGAGATGCGGTCAACCACCAGCAGACACGCTTCATCCCAGCCAGTCTGGACATTCGTCGGCTGTCAATGGTTGCCACCAACGAGGCCTCTTGAGGCCAGTTTTGCTTTTTTCCAAAAGGTCCTTATTGCAAAATTGACGCCGTAGTGAAGGGCAAAATACTGACCATTAATCGGACGCGACATTGCGAAATCTACAGCCAGATTTTATTGCTGACGCCAAGTAATAAAACGTGTGGACCTCCGCGTAACATTATAACAAGACCACAAACGTTCGGTCCCAATCAATTGGCAGTGATTGACAAATCATATGACAGAAGAGCAGGAAATTCGATATCGTTAGCCGGCAACGTGTGTCTGTCCTCGACTTGGCACACGAGTCCTCGAGGGTGATGATGCCGATGGATGCTGCTGGACTGGTAAGAGCAAAGGAACGAACGACATCATAATCATCGGAGATTTCTTCGAACGCCATTTGTGAACGTCAGTTTTTTTTAATCGAAAAATTTAGAACACTGCAAAAAAATTTATTGTTGGTTAAAATTGTAAATTTTACTCAACAATTCTATAACTAGGTGTCACTGTTTATGCTAATAGCAAACAATTCAAACAACTCAGGCAAGATGTAAAAAAAATCAGGATTCAGATTTCAAATTTCGATTTTAGATAAAGATATCAGATTTCAGAATTGCGATTATTTTATCGGATTTGATAAACGCAGTCGTCAAGCCTAATCGAAAATCTTCAGATTTATTCCTTAAGATTAAGATTGCAGAGTTATAAGTTTTGTTGTCTTAGTTCACTAATTTTTGTTAAAATTTCTAAAATTAATTTTAAGGTTGTTTTTAATTTCCTTTTGCATCAAGAACCTTAAAATTATATTGCCTAAATCTTCTCATGCGAAAAAAAAAAACAAAAGTTCTACCTTGTCCTACCGCAATAATCACAAATAGCGAGTCACGCTTTATTGTTCGATCGAATACCTTGTAACGATTCGGGTTGCCCTCGTGCCTCGCGACCATGTGATCGGGACTGGGTGCTCCAGTTCCGATTGATCCCGAACCGCCAATTTGTTCGGTCAATCGGTCCACCGAAATGCGCAAAAAATCGTGACCCACCTTCCTCGATTGTGTCTTTTGAGCTAAGCCGAACTGGGATCAGATAGAGCTGGATGGCGCCCAAGGTCAACCCAGGCCGAGGTCAACGATGATCGCGGAACAGGTTGATCCTCAACCACCATGGAAAAAAAAACAAACAATAGCATGTAGGGCAATTCTAAATGCATGTTTGCATTTCTGACGATCCGGGAAAACCGCAGGCACCGCATCGAAGCCATTCGGGAGGCCTTTCGGCTAAAAAACAATGAGCCTGTGAAGTTTCGCGACTCCAGCAACGCGTCACTGGACCTGTTGCCTGATGCCGCCAGCTACTTATGAATCGTCGATGGTCACGTTTTACTTTTTGCTCCCTTTGTTCATCCCTCTTTTTTCTTTGCTGGATGAAAATTAAACATTTGGGACTTTTAAATTAATAAACTTATCTAGATAATGGCGCTTTGTTGTATTGTTCTGTGGAGAAAACATGCTAAACATAGCTACAAATTTCTGAAATTGTCTCGTTTTCGTAGATCGTTGTGATCAGTAACAAAACTAGCATAAAAAAGTTGAAAAACTACAAAATTAACTCAGATAAAATTGATATCGAAATAAGTACAAATGAATATGACAAAAATGACAAAGATGACAAAAACGACAAAAATGACAAAAATGACAAAAATGACAAAAATGACAAAAATGACAAAAATGACAAAAATGACAAAAATGACAAAAATGACAAAAATGACAAAAATGACAAAAATGACAAAAATGACAAAAATGACAAAAATGACAAAAATGACAAAAATGACAAAAATGACAAAAATGACAAAAATGACAAAAATGACAAAAATGACAAAAATGACAAAAATGACAAAAATGACAAAAATGACAAAAATGACAAAAATGACAAAAATGACAAAAATGACAAAAATGACAAAAATGACAAAAATGACAAAAATGACAAAAATGACAAAAATGATAAAAATGACAAAAATGACAAAAATGACAAAAAGGACAAAAATGACAAAAATGACAAAAATGACAAAAATGACAAAAATGACAAAAATGACAAAAATGACAAAAATGACAAAAATGACAAAAATGACAAAAATGACAAAAATGACAAAAATGACAAAAATGACAAAAATGACAAAAATGACATAAATGACAAAAATGACAAAAATGGCAAAAATGACAAAAATGACAAAAATGACAAAAATGACAAAAATGACAAAAATGACAAAAATGACAAAAATGACAAAAATGACAAAAATGACAAAAATGACAAAAATGACAAAAATGACAAAAATGACAAAAATGACAAAAATGACAAAAATGACAAAATGACAAAAATGACAAAAATGACAAAAATGACAAAAATGACAAAAATTACAAAAATTACAAAAATTACAAAAATTACAAAAAAACAAAACAAAAATGACAAAAATGACAAAAATAACAAAAAATTACAAAAATTACAATAATTACAAAAATTACAAAAATTTCCAAAAATTACAAAAATTACAAAAATTACAAAAATTACAAAAATTACAAAAATTACAAAAATTACAAAAATTACAAAAATTACAAAAATTACAAAAATTACAAAAATTACAAAAATTACAAAAATTACAAAAATTACAAAAATTACAAAAATTACAAAAATTACAAAAATTACAAAAATTACAAAAATTACAAAAATGACAAAAATTACAAAAATTACAAAAATTACAAAAATTACAAAAATTACAAAAATTACAAAAATTACAAAAATTACAAAAATTACAAAAATTACAAAAATTACAAAAATAACAAAAATTACAAAAATTACAAAAATTACAAAAATTACAAAAATGACAAAAATTACAAAAATTACAAAAGTTACAAAAATTACAAAAATTACAAAAATGACAAAAATTACAAAAATTACACAAATTACAAAAATTACAAAAATTACAAAAATGACAAAAATTACAAAAATTACAAAAATTACAAAAATTACAAAAATTACAAAAATTACAAAAATTACAAAAAAACAAAACAAAAATGACAAAAATGACAAAAATAACAAAAAATTACAAAAATTACAATAATTACAAAAATTACAAAAAACAAAACAAAAATGACAAAAATGACAAAAATAACAAAAAATTACAAAAATTACAATAATTACAAAAATTACAAAAATTTCCAAAAATTACAAAAATTACAAAAATTACAAAAATTACAAAAATTACAAAAATTACAAAAATTACAAAAATTACAAAAATTACAAAAATTACAAAAATTACAAAAATTACAAAAATTACAAAAATTACAAAAATTACAAAAATTACAAAAATTACAAAAATTACAAAAATTACAAAAAATACAAAAATTACAAAAATTACAAAAATTACAAAAATTACAAAAATTACAAAAATTACAAAAATTACAAAAATTACAAAAATGACAAAAATTACAAAAATTACAAAAATTACAAAAATTACAAAAATTACAAAAATTACAAAAATTACAAAAATTACAAAAATTACAAAAATTACAAAAATTACAAAAATTACAAAAATTACAAAAATTACAAAAATTACAAAAATTACAAAAATTACAAAAATTACAAAAATTACAAAAATTACAAAAATTACAAAAATTACAAAAATTACAAAAATTACAAAAATTACAAAAATTACAAAAATTACAAAAATTACAAAAATTACAAAAATTACAAAAATTACAAAAATTACAAAAATTACAAAAATTACAAAAATTACAAAAATTACAAAAATTACAAAAATTACAAAAATTACAAAAATTACAAAAATTACAAAAATTACAAAAATTACAAAAATTACAAAAATTACAAAAATTACAAAAATTACAAAAATTACAAAAATTACAAAAATTACAAAAATTACAAAAATTACAAAAATTACAAAAATTACAAAAATTACAAAAATTACAAAAATTACAAAAATTACAAAAATTACAAAAATTACAAAAATTACAAAAATGACAAAAATGACAAAAATTACAAAAATTACAAAAATTACAAAAATTACAAAAATTACAAAAATTACAAAAATTACAAAAATTACAAAAATTACAAAAATTACAAAAATTACAAAAATTACAAAAATGACAAAAATTACAAAATTCACAGAGATGAGCTTGAGCTTGAGCTTGCTATTAACTAGGGTCCTGGCCAATTTTTAGAAACTTAACTTTAAATATGAACCAATAACGATGCCGGCTAAGTCCATGTAGTCGACAGGGGGAAACGAAGTGCAGAACATGTGATGAATTGTTTTGAGTACCCCGGCTGTACGCCATCCCTTCACAAATCTCACGCTGAGTGTTTGGGTATAAATAAGGGTTATGTGGCATGGAATATCACCTTGGCAAGAGATTGACCACTTCTAACCAAAACTCCTAAGCTCCTGAACTTCATAAGTTTCCTCAATATAAGAAACCAATTCTTTGAGTCCTGCTTTCAGAACTTTGTACAATGTAAATTTTTATCTCTTACAAAACTTTGCAGGATCTAAAAGCCCAGATATACTTATTATGATTAAATAATTATGATTTAATTAATCATTATTAATATCATCCGCATAAGATTTCGTTTCCATTATCAGCCCTAGGAGTGTCAATTTGACACTACAAGCTCAACTCGTTATGACTTTTAAGCGTGTTCAACCGATCTAAACAAAACTTATATCAACAGAAAACATGTCATAAAGCTTGTAAAAATTTCATAAACAATTTACGATACTTATCTGATTGTTGAGTCTGAAGTTTTTCTGGAACTGAATCCGATCCCCGTTGTGCTGCTGGGAATTCCGGTCGTTGGTGACGTTGTTCCTATTTTGATTTTGGAATTCACTCTTCAGTTGTCAAAATGCCGTCCAAGGAAGAAGAGCAGCTTATCAAAATTTTGCTCGCGCATCGCAAAAATCCGAGCTACTCGCACGCATGGCTGGCAAAATCGCTAAAAGTTGCCAAATCAACCGTTATAAATGTAATTAAAGTGTTTGGGGAACGTTTGTCGACAGCCAGGAAGTCTGAATCGGGGGGAAATCGAAAACCGGAAGCCGCTAGGAAGACAAAGAGAGTTGCCGGTAGTTTCAAGCGAAACCCTAACCTCTCTCTCCGGGATGCCGCAAATAAGCTGGGTGTATCGTCTACAACCGTGCATCGAGATAAAAAACGAGCCGGACTATCGACTTACAAGAAGGTAGTGACTCCAAATCGCGATGATAAACAAAATACGACGGCCAAAGCGCGATCCCAGAGGCTGAACACGACGATGCTGACGAAGTTTGACTGCGTGGTAATGGACGACGAAACCAACGTCAAAACCGACTACAAGCAGCTTCC
Source organism: Uranotaenia lowii (assembly GCF_029784155.1). NCBI lineage: Eukaryota > Metazoa > Arthropoda > Insecta > Diptera > Culicidae > Uranotaenia > Uranotaenia lowii. The sequence continues at coordinate 370,789,042 of NC_073692.1, read as the reverse complement.
GGGACAGGAGTTTTATACGGCAAAAGGAAGGGGAAAGGTAGCAGCACAATGAAGCACATGAAACTGTCAAAGTTCGCGGAGAAATATCTGGTTTGGCTAGCCATCTGTACCTGTGGCTTGAAAAGCAGCATTTTCATAGCTTCCAGGACTGTCAACCAAGAAATTTACGTGAAAGAGTGTTTGAATTAACGTCTGCTGTCTTTCCTGAAGAAACACGGTTGTTCCGAACCCTCCCAACACGCCAGAGCTCCGCCCAATTGAGAAATACTGGGCTATTGTCAAGCGGAACCTAAAGAAAACCAAAATAACTGCTATGGATGAGCAAGAAGGTGGCGAAGAAGGTGGACAAGGTGGCTGTACAAAATCTGATGGCAGGGGTTAAGCGTAAGGCCCGGCAATTCGGATTTGAAAAAGCGGAAGCCTAACTGAATATTTTTCCCGAATTTTATACTAATTAAACTTGAAAAAGAAATTTAATTTGATTTATTAAATAAACGATTTCACCGATTTACACGCGTTTTCCCTTGACCAAATTTTGACCGTAACACCCTTTATTGAGGGGTACATTTTGAGATCGTCTGCATAGAAAACTAATTAGGAATCGATAAGTTCACAAAGGTCGTTCATGTAGAGATTGAACAACAGTGGACCCAGATGGCTGCCTTGAGGAACACCGTATGGAACCATTATGTTTCGGGATTAAATGCGACCTTGTCTGACATAAGCAGTGCTGCCTTGAAGACATGATTCAAGCCATTTTATCAGACAAGTTGAGAATCCCATTTTGTCCAATTTATCGATCAGGGGCTCGTGGGGTAGCCGATCAGAAACCTTGGAGAAATCCACGTAGATTTCATCCACTTGGGTCTTAAACCATAGAACTGCTAAAGAAGAGGACATAAACCATCGGGTTTGACAACGTTTTTTTTTTCTAAAACCGTGCTTTTATTTATTAATGATATAAGATAAAACTGTGCTCACTGCGTTAAAGACCAACAGCTCGAAAACCTTTGCAAAGCAATTCAATACAGAAGTTCCAAATAAACTTCCCAGATTTGTAGACAGGTGTTATTGTAGTAGTTTTCGAGGCTTTTGGGAAGATCTCAATTTATTCAATTCAATGCGCTTACTTCCGGTGTAGAAGGCTTTTTTGTTTTTTTTATTTAATGTCTCGAACGATGTTTCATCGTCAACAACAACATCGTTCTGAAAGTTATTCAAAAATTCAATTAAGTAGCCTTCAACAAATCAGAACATTACATGATCGTAAATTGTCCAAGCATCATTTCGCAATCGTCTATCGCCAAGTTGAATGTGAGCTTATCATTAGTTAGTTAGGTACTACAAGAGGAAGAAAAAAAAAGTTGGTACAGAGATTAGCTCCGTGAGAACACCCTGAATTCAATAACGAAGCTCAGCTGATCTTTTCGCTGCTTGCGCAGCCATTGGAAATAATCTCGGAGTGTTCCGTCCAGCAATCGTCGCTCGTTCGCACAAGTCGCAGGTTAGTCACCTAAAAAAGATGCAATAAAATTGTTTACATTTAATTGCGTTTCATAGTTTCGATTTGGCAGACTTTGCGTTGATTTTTTCTCGGAAAGTCTCTCCGGTGTGCCGGAATCGCGTTCGTTAGTCACCCTCCCGGGCAGGATTCCGGATTTCAACCGGTGTGAGTCGAGTCAACGATCTGGATCCGGCACTTGACAGCCGTTTAACAATATTGTTAAAGCCCGAAGCTGAATGACGTGAGTGATCGATGTCGACGCATTGTTATCGGAGATCATCGATCATCTGGCTACCCCTTGGAGATGTGCACGCCTAGAGCGCCCTAGGCGTATCTGCTCAGCCGGTCACGCGTCGGAATTAACACGATATCGGTATAGTTAACTAAGCCGCTTCGAGTGTCTCGGAGTGAAAAATTCCTGGAAGATTTCACGGATCAGATACATGGTGCGAGCGATAGTTTTTTTTCGTTATTTATTTGTGCTGTTTCATGAAATCGGACCATTTTCCCACGGCTCCTATAAAATTTTTCCACCGAAGCAAGCCATGCCAGGGATGACGGGTCAGTAGAACACTGTTTTGCTAATTATCAATTAGCGGCAATCGAACTGACACCGGGTTAGCAGTTCCGGAGGGCATTTAAAGGGACCGGTGCCGGGGTCATCGGGTATCAGTAACGCTTTGCTGGTCGATCGATTCGTAGTGCTTAACTCGTAGCCAGGATTTTGTGATTTTTTCTCCGGAAAGAAAACCTACACTTGCAGTGGAAAAAGATCCAGAAAAAGTGTTTTTTTCCAAAATAAATTGAGGTGAAAGATCGGGAAAAATGTATTCAAAACAGGGAATGGTGATTTGTTGTGCCCTTTTGATGGTGATGATTGGGTTCGGTGCCGTCCAAGGAGCGGCTGTTAGAGACCGACGGCAGCTTAACACCCTGCTGAACTTGAGTGGAGAATCGAACGCGAGGATCGAGAATGGTAAGTGACCCTCCAAAAAATAGATTCTCTTATTCAAAAATTTAAAAATCAATGCAACGGACTGCATTTCTTAATTAAAATTTTGATGCTATATCAAATAATTCATAATCAGAAATCAAGGATCAGGAAATGTTTAAAATCTGACTTAACTAAATTAATTTTGAATCTGAATTCTGAATTCCGAATCTGAATTCTGAATCTGAATTCTGAATCTGAATTCTAAATCTGAATTCTGAATCTGAATTCTGAATCTGAATTCTGAATCTGAATTCTGAATCTGAATTCTGAATCTGAATTCTGAATCTGAATTCTGAATCTGAATTCTGAATCTGAATTCTGAATCTGAATTCTGAATCTGAATTCTGAATCTGAATTCTGAATCTGAATTCTGAATCTGAATTCTGAATCTGAATTCTGAATCTGAATTCTGAATCTGAATTCTGAATCTGAATTCTGAATCTGAATTCTGAATCTGAATTCTGAATCTGAATTCTGAATCTGAATTCTGAATCTGAATTCTGAATCTGAATTCTGAATCTGAATTCTGAATCTGAATTCTGAATCTGAATTCTGAATCTGAATTCTGAATCTGAATTCTGAATCTGAATTCTGAATCTGAATTCTGAATCTGAATTCTGAATCTGAATTCTGAATCTGAATTCTGAATCTGAATTCTGAATCTGAATTCTGAATCTGAATTCTGAATCTGAATTCTGAATCTGAATTCTGAATCTGAATTCTGAATCTGAATTCTGAATCTGAATTCTGAATCTGAATTCTGAATCTGAATTCTGAATCTGAATTCTGAATCTGAATTCTGAATCTGAATTCTGAATCTGAATTCTGAATCTGAATTCTGAATCTGAATTCTGAATCTGAATTCTGAATCTGAATTCTGAATCTGAATTCTGAATCTGAATTCTGAATCTGAATTCTGAATTCTGAATTCTGAATCTGAATTTTGAATCTGAATTCTGAATCTGAATTCTGAATCTGAATTCTGAATCTGAATTCTGAATCTGAATTCTGAATCTGAATTCTGAATCTGAATTCTGAATTCTGAATCTGAATTCTGAATCTGAATCTGAATTCTGAATTCTGAATCTGAATCTGAATTCTGAATTCTGAATTCTGAATTCTGAATCTGAATTCTGAATCTGAATTCTGAATCTGAATTCTGAATCTGAATTCTGAATCTGAATTCTGAATCTGAATTCTGAATCTGAATTCTGAATCTAAATTCTGAATCTGAATTCTGAATCTGAATTCTGAATCTGAATTCTGAATCTGAATTCTGAATCTGAATTCTGAATCTGAATTCTGAATCTGAATTCTGAATCTGAATTCTGAATCTGAATTCTGAATCTGAATTCTGAATCTGAATTCTGAATCTGAATTCTGAATCTGAATTCTGAATCTGAATTCTGAATCCGAATTCTGAATCTGAATTCTGAATCTGAATTCTGAATCTGAATTCTGAATCTGAATTCTGAATCTGAATTCTGAATCTGAATTCTGAATCTGAATTCTGAATCTGAATTCTGAATCTGAATTCTGAATCTGAATTCTGAATCTGAATTCTGAATCTGAATTCTGAATCTGAATTCTGAATCTGAATTCTGAATCTGAATTCTGAATCTGAATTCTGAATCTGAATTCTGAATTCTGAATCTGAATTCTGAATCTGAATTCTGAATCTGAATTCTGAATCTGAATTCTGAATCTGAATTCTGAATCTGAATTCTGAATCTGAATTCTGAATCTGAATTCTGAATCTGAATTCTGAATCTGAATTCTGAATCTGAATTCTGAATCTGAATTCTGAATCTGAATTCTGAATCTGAATTCTGAATCTGAATTCTGAATCTGAATTCTGAATCTGAATTCTGAATCTGAATTCTGAATCTGAATTCTGAATCTGAATTCTGAATCTGAACTCTGAATCTGAATTCTGAATCTGAATTCTGAATCTGAATTCTGAATCTGAATTCTGAATCTGAATTCTGAATCTGAATTCTGAATCTGAATTCTGAATCTGAATTCTGAATCTGAATTCTGAATCTGAATTCTGAATTCTGAATCTGAATTCTGAATCTGAATTCTGAATCTGAATTCTGAATCTGAATTCTGAATCTGAATTCTGAATCTGAATTCTGAATCTGAATTCTGAATCTGAATTCTGAATCTGAATTCTGAATCTGAATTCTGAATTCTGAATCTGAATCTGAATTCTGAATCTGAATTCTGAATTCTGAATCTGAATTCTGAATCTGAATTCTGAATCTGAATTCTGAATCTGAATTCTGAATCTGAATTCTGAATCTGAATTCTGAATCTGAATTCTGAATCTGAATTCTGAATCTGAATTCTGAATCTGAATTCTGAATTCTGAATCTGAATTCTGAATCTGAATTCTGAATCTGAATTCTGAATCTGAATTCTGAATCTGAATTCTGAATCTGAATTCTGAATCTGAATTCTGAATCTGAATTCTGAATCTGAATTCTGAATCTGAATTCTGAATCTGAATTCTGAATCTGAATTCTGAATTCTGAATCTGAACTCTGAATCTGAATTCTGAATCTGAATTCTGAATTCTGAATCTGAATTCTGAATCTGAATTCTGAATTCTGAATCTGAATCTGAATTCTGAATTCTGAATTCTGAATCTGAATTCTGAATCTGAATTCTGAATCTGAATTCTGAATCTGAATTCTGAATCTGAATTCTGAATCTGAATTCTGAATCTGAATTCTGAATCTGAATTCTGAATCTGAATTCTGAATCTGAATTCTGAATCTGAATTCTGAATCTGAATTCTGAATCTGAATTCTGAATCTGAATTCTGAATCTGAATTCTGAATCTGAATTCTGAATCTGAATTCTGAATCTGAATTCTGAATCTGAATTCTGAATCTGAATTCTGAATCTGAATTCTGAATTCTGAATCTGAACTCTGAATCTGAATTCTGAATCTGAATTCTGAATTCTGAATCTGAATTCTGAATCTGAATTCTGAATTCTGAATCTGAATCTGAATTCTGAATTCTGAATTCTGAATCTGAATTCTGAATCTGAATTCTGAATCTGAATTCTGAATCTGAATTCTGAATCTGAATTCTGAATCTGAATTCTGAATCTGAATTCTGAATCTGAATTCTGAATCTGAATTCTGAATCTGAATTCTGAATCTGAATTCTGAATCTGAATTCTAAATCTGAATTCTGAATCTGAATTCTGAATCCGAATTCTGAATCTGAATTCTGAATCTGAATTCTGAATCTGAATTCTGAATCTGAATTCTGAATCTGAATTCTGAATCTGAATTCTGAATCTGAATTCTGAATCTGAATTCTGAATCTGAATTCTGAATCTGAATTCTGAATCTGAATTCTGAATCTGAATTCTGAATCTGAATTCTGAATCTGAATTCTGAATCTGAATTCTGAATTCTGAATCTGAATTCTGAATCTGAATTCTGAATCTGAATTCTGAATCTGAATTCTGAATCTGAATTCTGAATCTGAATTCTGAATCTGAATTCTGAATCTGAATTCTGAATTCTGAATCTGAATTCTGAATCTGAATTCTGAATCTGAATTCTGAATCTGAATTCTGAATCTGAATTCTGAATCTGAATTCTGAATCTGAATTCTGAATCTGAATTCTGAATCTGAATTCTGAATTCTGAATCTGAATTCTGAATATGAATTCTGAATCTGAATTCTGAATCTGAATTCTGAATCTGAATTCTGAATTCTGAATCTGAATTCTGAATCTGAATTCTGAATCTGAATTCTGAATCTGAATTCTGAATCTGAATTCTGAATCTGAATTCTGAATCTGAATTCTGAATCTGAATTCTGAATCTGAATTCTGAATCTGAATTCTGAATCTGAATTCTGAATCTGAACTCTGAATCTGAATTCTGAATCTGAATTCTGAATCTGAATTCTGAATCTGAATTCTGAATTCTGAATCTGAATTCTGAATCTGAATTCTGAATCTGAATTCTGAATCTGAATTCTGAATCTGAATTCTGAATCTGAATTCTGAATCTGAATTCTGAATTCTGAATCTGAATTCTGAATCTGAATTCTGAATTCTGAATCTGAATTCTGAATCTGAATTCTGAATCTGAATTCTGAATCTGAATTCTGAATCTGAATTCTGAATCTGAATTCTGAATCTGAATTCTGAATCTGAATCTGAATTCTGAATCTGAATTCTGAATCTGAATTCTGAATCTGAATTCTGAATCTGAATTCTGAATCTGAATTCTGAATCTGAATTCTGAATCTGAATTCTGAATCTGAATTCTGAATCTGAATTCTGAATCTGAATTATGAATCTGAATTCTGAATCTGAATTCTGAATCTGAATTCTGAATCTGAATTCTGAATCTGAATTCTGAATCTGAATTCTGAATCTGAATTCTGAATCTGAATTCTGAATCTGAATTCTGAATCTGAATTCTGAATCTGAATTCTGAATCTGAATTCTGAATCTGAATTCTGAATCTGAATTCTGAATCTGAATTCTGAATCTGAATTCTGAATCTGAATTCTGAATCTGAATTCTGAATCTGAATTCTGAATCTGAATTCTGAATCTGAATTCTGAATCTGAATTCTGAATCTGAATTCTGAATCTGAATTCTGAATCTGAATTCTGAATCTGAATTCTGAATCTGAATTCTGAATCTGAATTCTGAATCTGAATTCTGAATCTGAATTCTGAATCTGAATTCTGAATCTGAATTCTGAATCTGAATTCTGAATCTGAATTCTGAATCTGAATTCTGAATCTGAATCTGAATTCTGAATCTGAATTCTGAATCTGAATTCTGAATCTGAATTCTGAATCTGAATTCTGAATCTGAATTCTGAATCTGAATTCTGAATCTGAATTCTGAATCTGAATTCTGAATCTGAATTCTGAATCTGAATTCTGAATCTGAATTCTGAATCTGAATTCTGAATCTGAATTCTGAATCTGAATTCTGAATCTGAATTCTGAATCTGAATTCTGAATCTGAATTCTGAATCTGAATTCTGAATCTGAATTCTGAATCTGAATTCTGAATCTGAATTCTGAATCTGAATTCTGAATCTGAATTCTGAATCTGAATTCTGAATCTGAATTCTGAATCTGAATTCTGAATCTGAATTCTGAATCTGAATTCTGAATCTGAATTCTGAATCTGAATTCTGAATCCGAATTCTGAATCTGAATTCTGAATCTGAATTCTGAATCTGAATTCTGAATCTGAATTCTGAATCTGAATTCTGAATTCTGAATCTGAATTCTGAATCTGAATTCTGAATCTGAATTCTGAATCTGAATTCTGAATCTGAATTCTGAATCTGAATTCTGAATCTGAATTCTGAATCTGAATTCTGAATCTGAATTCTGAATCTGAATTCTGAATCTGAATTCTGAATCTGAATTCTGAATCTGAATTCTGAATCTGAATTCTGAATCTGAATTCTGAATCTGAATTCTGAATCTGAATTCTGAATCTGAATTCTGAATCTGAATTCTGAATCTGAATTCTGAATCTGAATTCTGAATCTGAATTCTGAATCTGAATTCTGAATCTGAATTCTGAATCTGAATTCTGAATCTGAATTCTGAATCTGAATTCTGAATCTGAATTCTGAATCTGAATTCTGAATCTGAATTCTGAATCTGAATTCTGAATCTGAATTCTGAATCTGAATTCTGAATCTGAATTCTGAATCTGAATTCTGAATCTGAATTCTGAATCCGAATTCTGAATCTGAATTCTGAATCTGAATTCTGAATCTGAATTCTGAATCTGAATTCTGAATCTGAATTCTGAATCTGAATTCTGAATCTGAATTCTGAATCTGAATTCTGAATCTGAATTCTGAATTCTGAATCTGAATTCTGAATCTGAATTCTGAATCTGAATTCTGAATCTGAATTCTGAATCTGAATTCTGAATCTGAATTCTGAATCTGAATTCTGAATCTGAATTCTGAATTCTGAATCTGAATTCTGAATCTGAATTCTGAATCTGAATTCTGAATCTGAATTCTGAATCTGAATTCTGAATCTGAATTCTGAATCTGAATTCTGAATCTGAATTCTGAATCTGAATTCTGAATCTGAATTCTGAATCTGAATTCTGAATCTGAATTCTGAATCCGAATTCTGAATCTGAACTCTGAATCTGAATTCTGAATCTGAATTCTGAATCTAAATTCTGAATCTGAATTCTGAATCTTAGTCCTGAATATGAATTCTTAATTTAGATTTTTCAGAATCTAAATTCTGAATAGAAATCAAGATCTGAATTCTGAATTTTGATTGTTAATGCTGCGCTTCAATTTATTATTGGATGTTGAATTTCATTCTTCGTTTTTTCAGCAGTCTACGTTATAATCTAAGCCTCGTTTTGGATAAATTAAGGACTCGTACTGGAAAGTTCACTTTGTGCAACTTGTTGCATAAATGACTTTGAAATAATATTTGCTCCTTTAGATTTCGGTTGTTTATTGTTTTAATGATTGAAAATAACTATCTTCATAAAAAGAAGATTTTTTTTATTTATTTATGTTTGTATAATAACTGATTTCTCATCCCATGAAATAATATTATTGAATTAGAGTTGAATTTTTTTCCAAATCTTTTCAAAACGCGACCAGCAAAAATTATCGATTCTATTCCAAGGATATGGATTGGTTTCAACTGTTCACTAATTTTTTTTTTCAACAATGGACCATGTACCTTTAATTCCAATAAATCAAATCTCCTTCAAGTACACTTTACTATTTTTCACAGCTTGAAAGATAAATTCAAAAATTTTAGTTGCCATTCGTTAAGTTGTTGTTTACACTTTCACGCGGACCATCATTCTTGAGCTTTTCAATGAAACGTTGGGGCCACGAAATCCGTCCCAGCTCATTCCTGTGTCGTTGGCCTTTACGCCCTGTCCAAGATATCTCCCATTGAGGTTGCTGAAAAAAGTGATCAGATTGTAAAATTGGGTGGAACATTCCAGTGTTCATTTAAAATGGCATTATCGATTTTTGGTATCCCCGTTTAAAATCACTACGTACCTTGTATGACACCCAAAATCTCTGTACCACCAAGCGCCAGTTTTTTCGATTGCACAATTTTGCTCCCATGAATCGTTGTCCTCATCGAAGGTGCTGAACTTTTTATGGAGATGCTCAGAGAGCCCTGTCGTAACCGACCCATTCCCCTGCTCTGCCACTGTACAGCCCGAGATTCTTCAGTGTGTAATGTTCTGCCTTATCGGCCACACGGAAGTAATCGTATTTGGCTACCACGAATTTGCCGTCGAAGTCCGTCAATAGCACGTGCAACTCATGCGGTTTGGAATAGGTGAGCTGATGGATCTTTTCCAATCCTAGCCAAAATTCACCTTGTAGATTTCCGAAGCCTTCTTCGTAGTCCTTCCAGCCTCGATAGAAGTCCACGGAACCGTTGAATCGGTTTTGGATCACTGTCCATCCACCACGTGGATAATCAAAATCACACATGGCTTCAAATGATTGGTGATGGGCTTGTGGCTTCAGCCGGTATACACCGGTTTGCATCTTAGGGATATCCGAGCACGTTCGTGGAAATGTGGCAGGTTTCAAGTTTCGCCGAAGTTCTTCCATATCTGCCTGATAATTCTTATGGTATTCTGCCAAGCTTCGGGATATGTTCTGCAAGCTGACGCGAGTATAAATCAATCAAAATTATAATAAAAACAATAAGCGAAAACAAAGATCTTACTAGACGTTGATGGTTTCCAATGAAGGGGGTCCATATAGCTCATTTCCGTAAACGCATGATAACTTGGACACAGGGCCACACAAAACTATAAGCGCTAGGAGGAAGAACTTAAAATTGGGACGTTCAGCCAACATTTTGAATCGGGGACTGTTAATATTTCAGGCAACATCATGGTTTTTATATCTCCAAATTCGAATCACAGTTGATGTAAAATTTCTAATCTAAATAGGCACGTGGCTTGTGGTTGCAATTTAACTAAGCTTTTTTTTTTCATGCCGTCCGAATTTCCCTCGAAAACTTGCTTTGCTCCTAATCAGGTCAAGAGAAGGCAATTTTGAGTTCACCATACTTGACTTCATTTAACCGCAAGCTGATTGGATAGCCAAGCTGTTTTTAAGAATTTTTTTGTCCACCGCGGGCGGCAGGACAGTGTTATCAAATTTGGATATTCCGAAAGAGCGAAACTCTTTCAGTGCTGGGAACTCACGCGACTTAATACGCATTTTCAGATAGCAATTGAAGAAATTAAATGTAGTACAATGGATATTAAAAAAAGAGATTGAGTAAATTTGATTTTTATACCGTTTGGCAGATACAACAAAACCAAGCGCCAGTTTTTTCGACTGTATTTAATTTATCCAGGTCCGCATCGAAGGTGCTGAAATTTCTATCGAGATGAAGAGTGAGTTCCATAAAGTCTTTCATCAACACGTGCGACTCACGATGAGGTTTGAAACAGATGAGCATTAGACTGGCCCATAACAAAAAAAATCCTTATATTCCACGCGGCACCCCCTAGATTGGTTTCTCTAGGTGAAAAAATTACTTTCTGAAAGTATCAGGTCAGTTGGCAAAAGCACGAGCTGGCGCAAAGGACTTGAAATTTGTATGGAGATTTTCGGCAAAATGTATGGAAAATCGACATACTTTCACTCTTTGTGTTCTAAAAAATGTTCCCAGTATGCTAGAAAGCTCAGAATTTCAGGAATTGTAGTTTAAACAATGACAAACAAGTTTGTAAAAGATTGTGATGCAATACGAGTTGACTGTGATGAGTTATTTGCAATTGAATGTGTGATTTATTTCGCATTTCTTTGATACATCGTGTATACGGTGTATGGGCTTAATAATGTGTAATGTGCTATCTTGATCGCAGTCACACAATGAAAATATCAAATAGAAAGTTTGTGTTCTCCGCAAAGTTGCGAATAAAGCTCTACAAACATTATTGTGGGGCATTTAGACCTTCGAAGAGAAATGTATGATGGTTAAAGCCTAGTCAAAAAAGTCATCTCAAGAACTAAAAAATCTTGTGGTAAAAGGTATGAATGAATTCAGAAATTTAACGTTGAATGATTTAATGAATTCAAAGTCGCCTAAATTTTTCGATCGGTACGATATACCAAAAAATTTTTTGACAATTTAGATCCTGAGCATTGGAAGACTATCAAAGAATTCAACAAAAGGCAACAACGTATAAGCAGTTTAAAGGTAGTAAATGACACTGCAAATTGACCCCTCTTTCCCACTATAAAAAACTTCTCACCCACGGCAATGCCGAAAAATAAATTATTTTGCAAATAATTAGTCATTATCTAAAACTTACCAGAATCAAACAAAATCTTCATTGTTGATAACTTTCAATATCTAAGTTTAATATTCTTGCTTGATTTGAATAAACAATTTTATTGGTTACCAATGTAATATAAACACCAAAAATTTTGAAGAAAGATCATTTAAACCAAACTTTTTTTTTACACTCAAAACAATGCAGCAGTTCATAGTTTGTTATAAAATAAGCTACAACTTTGCCAAGAACACAAACTTTCCATCTGTTATTCTCATTGTGTGACAATGCGATCAAATTAGTACTAATAGTCCACCTATACACCGTTTACAATATATGTATCGATGTAATGCAAAAAAAAATCACACATTCAATTGCAAATAACTCATTACAGTCAACTCGTATTGCGTCACAATCTTCTACAAACTTGTTTGTCATTGTTTAAACTACAATTCCTGAAATTCTGAGCTTTCTAGCATACTGAGAACATATTTTAGAACACAAAGAGTGAAAGTATGTCGATTTTCCATACATTTTGCCGAAAATTTCCATACAAATTTCAAGTCCTTTGCGCCAGCTCGTGCTTCTGCCAAATGACCTGAAACTTTCAGAAAGTCATTTTTTCACCTAAATGCATCAACCTAGGGGGTGCCGCGTTGAAAAAAATGTTGTAAAAATCATCCCATACAAATTTGGGCCAGTCTAATGAGCATGAGCAGGTAGATCGTTTCCAAACCATTGAATCAGTTTTGGATCACAGTCCAGCCTCCATTTTCGTAGTTTTGAGCACAAAGAGCTTGAAGCGTTTGCTGGAATCCACGTTGAGACTGTATCCGATATATTTCGGAACGAAGTTTTGAAAGATCTGAGCATTAGGTGTGGAGGGTTGGGGAGATTAGAGGTGCTGATTTTCCTACCGACCTGCTGCAGAATCAAATATTTTATTATTATCTACATCTGAGGATGGCAGGAGAGCTTGAATAATTCAGCTGATTTTACTGTAGGTAGAAAACAAGCTCCACGCGCGGCTCATGCGGTTGTAGTGATTTTACGATTCTCACGAATATCAATTCAGACATTAACTCAGACACTTGTTTGTTTGTTTATTTGTCTGGGATTTTAACACTATCGTGTTATTCATCCCTTTTCCTCCGTGGCTTGTGTCAGTTTAAACTTTTGTATACAAAATTTTGTGATGATGGTTCCTTTTTACTGATTTTTGCTCGGATTGATCAGATTCATATTTCTTCCATCAGCTTGTTTTTTTGTAGAAACAGTAGAATTTTCTTCTCTTCCTTCGGGCAGAACCTGTCGAAGACCCAAGATCCGAATCGTTTCTAGCTTGTTGGTAGCAAGGACAGTATAGGATTATGTGCTTTATGCTGAGGGGGACCTGGCAAGCAACACATAAAGGTGGTTCTTCCCTAGCCATTAGGTATCCGTGGGTCATCCTGGTGTGTCCTATGCGAAGCCGTGTGAACGTTCGTCTTTCTTTAAACGATAAGCGGTCGACCCAAGTTTCTGTAGTATTTTTTTATCTCTCGGAGCTTGTTTTGAGTTATGCTGTTCCACGTCTGGGACCATGATAGGGCGATGTACTGTTTTACCCATTGTACAGCGTCGAGTGAAGGGATTTCTGGGTATGGAGGGTCAAGTAGACCCCTGTGAAGAGTTTAATCCGCGTCGTGGAGAATCACCCAGAGCAGCAAGCACTACGAACCGCACACTTTCGCTATTGCATACCGAATGACGCTCGGATGTGTGCGCGCCAAAATGCGCGAAGCTTAGTCGACCTTTGTCGACTCACTGTTGATGACAGTGTTGCCTGAGGTTCAGTTGGTCGGTCGATAGCTATGAATCATAATGAGTGTAGCAATGCTAATCATCGGCTACACATCTCCCCTTTACACTAAGAGAAAAAAACTTGGTTAATTTTAGGCTATATTAAACGCTACATTAAGCGCTAAACACACTACTTGACTCGCTCGCCGACTGGCTGACTAACTAAGTGCACGCTTAAGACTAATGACGCGATTTAATCCACACAATCAGCATAAGCATTTATCTTTCTAATTTTCTAATTGGATATCTAAAGTCCACCACATTTCCAGTGAGCTGTCGGATAACCTCTCTAAGATTCGTTCACAACACTCGAGAATCGTGGTATAATTATAACTCTTGACTTTCTCAAGATTTCTTCTCGTTCAGGTATATTCCTAGAACCACTATATACTGGTATCATATTCGAACCCAATCACTACGAGACCGCTATGTATGAGACCTCTTCAACGCGTGAGTCATGTCGAGACATATAGGTACTGTTTGAATGTATAACTGATTGTTCTTCATTAGGGACTTCTTGCAGAACTTCCATCGTCACTCCATCTTGAAAATCCATCGTAATGATTCTTTTTACCTTTCACTACTGCTACGGCTACTTAGAAGCATAATGTCTCTACCAGAGTATTCTAGATCTTTTTTGAAAAAAAGATTAAAAGTGACCAAAACGTCTTGCTTCGCACAATGTTAACTGTATCGATTCGTTACTTCCTGTCTACGAAGATACCAAACCTTCCTTCAGAATTGAATATTTCGCTCTAAACAAAGAGACACTGCTATTTCCGGATTTAACGTCAATCCATAAAGTGAGCCTACTGGACCAACACCCTTCATGTTGGTCCTCCCGATCCGACGTATTTTCATAAAGTGAACTTACAGAACACTCTTCATGTTGGTTCCTCCCGATTCAACGTTTATTCATAAAGTGAACCTACAGAACACTCTTCAACATTCTCATTATTAGTTATATCACTTAAACAATACGATACTCAGAATTTTGGTTAAAATTTAAAGTCAGTTTTGCTGCAAACACTCTACAAAGCACGAAAAAGTAATGTTTTTTACCTGCTTTGGTAAGTTCTTTTGTTTCCATGTTGTTAGAAGTGCTTGCTATCTCCATATGTGAGTGCAGTTGTTCTACCATTGTTTGTTTTCGATGCAAAAAAAGAGATTTATTGTCATTATTTCTTTCATAACTCTTCAAGGTGTTAATGGTCCACTTTGATGTCTTCAGATGAAAGTTGCATCATGAATCGAGCTATACAATGGTATTTTTTGCAAAATATTCGGTGGTGCAGACGGTACGCCATTTAAAGTTTATTTACAACTTTTCATGTTGAAGGTCATTATTTCATTTTTTTCAACTATTCTATTTGGAAAGCTGATAAAATTTCAATGCATTTTGATGTGCTAATTTATAATTTCCGTTGAGAAACAACAGAGTTATGTAGCTTTGAAAAATGGTTATTTTTTATTTTCAAAAAAATCTAACCGAAGCTAACTCAAAAAATAAAAATGTTAGAAATCTGAAAAAATACATGTGTTTTTAAGTCGCAAAAATGAACCAAATTTGAATTTTGGGGAAAATCTGAAGACCCCCGGCGCAAATTGTCAGATAATAAAAAAACCCCTTATGTTTACTTTAGAAGTTATCATAGCTTAAGAAGGTTTTTCGGAGTATTTTTACGGTACGGTTTATTTTCTCATAATTTTATTTTTTATTCATGGATTTGTTTTGAGCTCCCTTTGCAGCAATTTTATTTCGACTCGTCCATGCTTACCTCAGAAACTTGCTGCCATCGGAATGTCCGTTTTCGGGGGAAGAGGAACGGTTTTTCAAGAACCGAATGCCCGGCTTCGACCCGACTGATCGGGTATTCTGCTTCACCCGAATCATCATTCGTGAGCTCTTGACAAAATACACGAAGCCATGGTAACTCACCCAGTACATTCCTTCCCAAGTTCCGTCCACACCCTTACCTAGATACTTTCCGTTGAGATTGCTGAAAAAGAAAGGCATTTAAAAAAAAATAAAATCTGTATAAGAACAAAAATGGGATTCATTCATGGAAGAATATGCGTCTCCAAAATTGACTGAAGTTTAAAGCAAACTTTTCGTCTCCCATACAATTATTTTTCAACTCAGTGTCGTAAAAGTGATTGTGTGAATGCTACTCGGAGATGTTAGGTAAACTAAAAGTTTTTGGAGAACATCGAACATCCATATATCCGAGTGATGAGATTCGTTTCACTTTTAAAATGGTTATTAAGAGTGGATGGTTAGTTCAAAACATTGGAGATGGATATCCAGTATGATTATTCCCTTGTTTGGTAAGGATATGTCTAGGATGCTTTGGATAGTTTATATTTTTCCCCATAACAACTTGATTGTTGCAGAAAAATTATATTTGAAACGAAACTTACCTTTTGGTGTGGTCATAAGCATAGTACCACCAAGCACGAAGGTGAGGTGATGAAAAGGTGGAAGCAGCACTTCGATGAACACCTGAACGGCGCACATGCAGGAGATCAAGACGGTGGGGGAAGGTATATCGCCGGCGTAGCCAACGACGAAGACGAGCCACTCCCAACGATGAGTGAAGTTAAGGAAGCCATTCGCCAGCTGAATAGAAACAAGTCGGCTGGGAAGGATGGCATCGCAGCTGAACTCATCAAAATGGGCCCGGACAGGTTGGCCGATTGCCTACACCGGTTGATAATCCGGATCTGGGACATAGAACAGCTACCGGAGGAGTGGAAGGAGGGGGTAATATGCCCCATCTACAAGAAGGGCGACAAATTGGACTGTGAGAACTACCGAGCGATCACTGTCCTCAATGCCGCCTACAAAGTGTTGTCCCGAATCCTACTCCGCCGCCTAACGCCACAAGCAAACAGATTCGTGGGAAGTCATCAGGCCGGCTTCATGGAGGGACGGTCAACGACTGACCAGATATTTACATTACGGCAAATCCTCCAAAAATGCCGGGAACACCAAGTCCCTACGCACCATCTATTCATCGACTTCAAAGCCGCATACGACACGATCGACCGTAACGAGCTATGGAAAATCATGGACGAGAACGGCTTTTCCGGGAAGCTGATCAGACTGATCAAGGCGACGATGGATGGAACGCAGTGCTGTGTGCGGATTTCGGGTGAATTGTCGAGTTCATTCGAATCTCGCAGGGGGCTTCGACAAGGTGATGGTTTATCCTGCATGATGTTCAACGTGGCGCTAGAAGGTGTTATTCGACGAGCGGTGGGCGAAATGCGGGGCACGATTTTCAACAGATCCAGTCAACTTATCTGCTTTGCCGATGACATTGATATAGTCGGCAGATCATCTGCGGCGGTGGGGGAGATCTACCGCAAACTGAAACGCGAAGCAGGAAGGATTGGGTTGATGATTAATACGTCCAAGACAAAGTACATGCTGGCCTGCGGATCCGAGACCGACCGAACCCGCTTGTCCAGTAATAACAAGGTCACGATCGACGGCGACGAGCTGGAGATAGTCGAAGACTTTGTCTATCTCGGCTCCCTGGTGACCGCAGACAATGACACCAGCCGTGAGATCCGGAGGCGAATTATTAGCGGAAGTCGTGCCTACTATGGACTCCACAAGCAACTGCGGTCGAGAAGACTTAGCCCTCGCACGAAGTGTAGCCTGTATACGACGCTTATTAGACCGGTTGTTCTCTACGGGCACGAGACATGGATATTGCTCGAGGAGGACCTGCGTACACTCGGAGTATTCGAGCGACGAGTGTTAAGAACCATCTTTGGCGGCGTACAGGAGAACGGAGTGTGGAGGCGAAGGATGAACCACGAGCTCGCGCGACTCTACGGCGAACCCAGTATCCAGAAGGTGGTGAAGGCTGGCCGGATACGCTGGGCGGGACATGTTGCGAGAATGCCGGATGACTGTCCTGCAAAACAGGTGTTCGCCACGAATCCGGTAGGAACAAGACGAGCAGGGGCGCAACGAGCAAGGTGGTTAGACCAAGTGGAGCGTGATCTGGCGAACGTGGGGTGCCCGAGAAATTGGAGAACGGTTGCCATGGACCGAGTGAATTTTAGGAATTATGTTCGTCAAGTTATGTCGTAAGACGGAATACTATGTAAATAAAATAAAATAATACCACCAAGCACCTTCATATTCTTTTGCAGAACGTCGATAAGTGTCTGAATCGAAAGTTCTAAACTTTGCACCGCGATTAAAAATGAGCCCGTCCCCTGCGGTTCCGTTGTACTTTCCGAGGCTCTCCAGTGTGTACTCTTTTGCCTTATCGGCCACCCGGAAGTCATCGAATTTGGCCACCTTGGAATTACCCTCGAAGTCCTCCAAAAGCACGTGCAACTCGTGCCGCTTGAAAGAGGTGAGTTGATGAATCTTCTCCAATCCCAGCCAGAATTCGCCTTCCAAATCACCGAATCCTTCCTCGTAGGCCTTCCAGTCTCGGTAGAAGTCCACGGAGCCGTTGAAACGATTCTGGATCACCGTCCAGCCTCCATCCGAATAATCGTTGTCACACAAAGCTTTGAACGATTTCGGAGAAACGTTTTGAGGCTGTAGTTGATATATTCCGGATGGGAAATTCCGAACATCGAAGCACGTTTGGAAGGTTCCTTTTCTTTTGTCATTTTCGTATTTTGGCTCTGTTTTGATATCCCTATTGGTTGAAGAAGAAAGATCATAAGAAACACTGTTTCCCCTCTCTATAAAATTTATGCTGTACATACTTTCCCAGGCTTTGAATTCTTTTCTCGATGTTTCCGACAATTTGTTCAGTATTTTCCACCTTCCACCGGAGTTCCGATAAAACTTGGGTTACATTCTTCAAGCTGAAACAATTGAAAATAATCAATATAAATTGAACGAAGAGAAAACAACACGGATCTTACTATGAGATCATAATATTTAACGAGGCCCTAATTATCTAGTATTCGATCGAACACGATATTTCGGTCACAGAACTACACAAAAAAAAGTGCTAAGAGGAGCGTTTTGATTCGTCTGATCATCATTTTGAACTGACGACTGCAGATTTCGCCACAGTTTTTATATCTTGAAGCTATGGAAGAATTGGGTTTTCCCGAAACAGCAAAACAAACTCTTTCGGAGTTGAGAAATCGCCCGACCTATTATTTGAACGTATTTTTAATTTTTTTGTTTTATTAAAATTTTTATCTTTAAGGAGAATCAGGAACGATCCTAGAGTTGGAGTCCTAGGGTTGCCATTTTTAAATGAGTAAATGGTCGGGATTCGACCAGACCGAACTGAACGCCATCAGCATTTTTTCAGGGCGTTCGAACTTTATTTGCATATATTTTCATCAAGAGGCTGAATCCTTGATGTTTATGAACCAAGATCGATAGTTTTTAATCCAAGAAATTCATTTCAGTCAAATATACTCGCTTTTTCGAACTAGAGTAAGGATTGTAAGAGATTCAATTTTGATTGTTTGAATATTTTCTCATGGCTCTCAGTTCGGTCTGGTCGAAGCCCGGCCAAATAGAAGCTGGACTCTGCTCCTCCTCCCTCACTTCAACTTCAATGAACAAAATCAGATGTATTGCGAAAAATAAGAGAAGAATAATGAAATCTTTTAACAATTCTTTTTCAATATTTATAGAACAACCAGTCAATCTATAATATTCACTGCAAAAAATTGTCATAATTTATATATCTGGTAGTTTTAAATTGGTCGTTTAAGAAGGTGCTGCTTGATAATCACCCAGTTCAACAGGGCCAAAACTAAGGCTGGGCTTCGAACAACGATAGCAAATCCATCAACATTTAAAGCAAAAACGGTTAAAATAGTAAGATCTTACTGAAAGCCCATGGTATCCAGTGAGGAGCCAACTATTTCCAACCAGAGACAGCACAATATTTGGGGCTCACAATAAGAGCGCCATGATGTAGATTTCGAATCGTTTGTCAAACATTTTGAACTGTGGATGAACTGCGCAAAAAGTGGAAGAAAAAAATCTAATGACTATGCCTACCCACACATCGATTGAGAATGAAATTATATTGTGTTCTAGTTTTATTTTGGATAAATGAATCATTCTTCCAAAACTTCTTGGGGAACTTTAATCAGTGCAACCATCGTATTTTTAAGTCATTAGACATCTAGGGTAATGGACTTATTTTGGACCGGGTACATATTTTGGACCACCTTGTAGCTTTTTGCCAATATTTCTCTCATAAATCATGTTGTTCATAAAAATTTTGACCAAATATAGTTAAAGCTACTTCTTATGATTCTAATCACATCTAAAATTTTATTTAAGTAAGCTGTTAACGGAAAGAAAATTGAAAATAAAGTTATGATTTTTCACAGGTGGACCGAATCAGGGTCATTTCAGGAGGACGTGTTATTATTGGAGTAAACTTTCAAGAGGTTTGCTGCATAGCTGTGATGAATTTTACAAATACAAACATGTTCACAGCTGTGATAAAACACGCGAAAACTATTTTGCAATCTCGAAAAAGCAATATAACTGGTTTTAATAGCAATTTGACCCCTGTCGAAAATAGGTCCTACTTAATTCCCTAGGGACTTATTTTGGACCACTCAACATAACCTGGGTATTAAACTTGCTGTTAAATGTTCATGAACGTAATAAGACGTTGTACGACGATATGAAAGAATTATGCTCACTATTTCAATCACTCATTTTGAATAAAATTTGGAATTTAAGCATGATTTTATTTAATCAACTCGTCAAAGCCAAAACTCGCCATTAGACGAGGTTCACTTTAATCGGCATAAAACCCAGCCAATCATAGTTTCAACTTGCTTTTTGTGCACTATGCTTTGAATCACGTTAATCTGACAACCTACATCAATGGCAACTGTTTAATATGCAGTTGGTAAAAGATACAGCTTAAAGAAGCCTCAAAACGAACGAAGAAACGAAATATGCAACCCGTCTAAAGGAGGGGTTTGGAAAAAACGTCAACAAATCGGCAAATATGCAACGAGTTTAATTTTTGTAACAGTTGAAATATCTCAGTTAATATAAGAACAATTTTATCAAATAATATATTCAATTATAGCTATATATGTTTCAAAACTTGGGAAAAGGTGGTTGAAATGCGTAAATTTTATAAGTGATAATGTACTAAAAATCTAGTTTTTCAGCCCCTGTGGTTATGCAATTTAAAAAAAAAACTGTTGGAAAATTACTCCAACGATAAATTTTATCCTAAAACAAAGTTAGTATCAAACTTTAAACTGAATTTTTGTGAAAAATGGCTTTTAGATCCCGATCAGGAGAGCATATCAAAATAATATCTCAAACGTATCTCACCAAGATATTTACATCTGATTCAGTTATAATTAAGTACTGAAAAATTTAGATTTCAAGTTTCTCCAATATGAATTATATCTTATTCTGATTGACAGACTTGAATGGGGTTGAGATAATTTTCAATGATGAAGAATTTTTTCGGGTTGTCCCAAAATAAAATGATTTTATCTTATTTTGATATATGTACAACTTTTTCTGAAACACGGACATCGAAGTCAACGGCCCAAACCGTACATTAATGAGTTTCGCTCAACAGATCCTTAAAATTGGATCCAATTTTTGGGAAACCAAAAATGGAACATGGTTTTAGCAAATAATATGGTTTATTGACATTCCTATAGTAATTTTTCTCGAAGCACTCATATCTTGATAAGTTATAATTTGGATAGGTTTTGTTCTGCCCAATATCAAACTACGCTATCTGAACGAGATATAACATTGAAAGGAGCATATCTAAAATTGATATAATTTAGCTATGATCGTACAGATTTTTTGATATAATTTGAGCTATTTTAACATCCTACGAGTACTGAATAATAACTCATTTAGATAGGAAAAAATTAGTATCAAAATATCTCATCTTAATATAATTTAGTTTTTCCCTCCTGATCGGGATGGCCAAAAAGATATCATAAATCCCGCACATTTTTATCTTTTTGAATCTATCTACAGAACTGAAGCCAACCCAAATCCACCAAGGTTTTGGAAGTCAAAATGCATCAATTGATGTCGCGAAGTTCATGATGTCAGGCTTTCTCAACTTATCATTGGGTCGCCTGAAGGTGATTTGCGTTCTTAAAATTGAGCCTAAAGATAAGCCAACTGGCCAGTATTGAACACTGCAGAACAAATTTCGTCGAGATTTCAGTGTGCTGTCAGAACATTCATAACATTTGGAACTCACTATATAACAAGAACTTCAGGGTTTTTACTCTATTCTTATCGAACAAACAAAACTTGACTAGTCTAAAACAATAAGAAAAGACAAAGTTATCTGAATAATTCGCATAATTGCGCATCAATCCCTGTCGAAAAACAGCAAAATTTATAAAAAATACTTATTTAGTTTAAGGATGGTCCAAAATAGGTCCAAAGAGCGGTCCAAAATAGAAACCTGGTGGTCCAAAATACTGGCCAGAGTAATGATTGAAGAAACGTGTTTTTAGGCTTAAATCTTGTTACTTTGCAACAAACGACGATATTTTTCTATAGAAAAAGCCTTGATCTACGTAATGAACGGATAAAACAGTCGAAAATGGTAACATATGTTATTTTATTCCAGAAAATAGAATAGCCACTTCCCAAAGCGGTCCAAAATAGGTCCGTTACCCTACTCATTTCATACGCATTCTGTTTATTAATGACCAATTTTTTAAAAGATTTGGCACCTAAAAATTGTGTTTTAAACATTATAAAAACAGCGGAGTGCGCTCCATTAAGAAAATTTCACAAACAGTAGTTAAAATATAATATCCCAAGCAACCAAAAGTCCCGTATTTACTTAAATGGAGGCTTCGAAAGTCACATATAAGCTGAAAAAAGAGAAACAACTGCCCAATTCCCTTACGTGAATCATATGTGCGCAAAAACGAACATGAAAGTGGCAAAAGGAACCATTATGTGCGCTATAAGTGACTTTGAAAAGGAAATTCTGCCCAATTCCCGTTAGTGACTTATATGTACTCATTAATGAACTTGAAAGTTGCTGAAGTGCCTCATATGTGCGTTCTATGTGACTTTTGGATGCGAAGTCCCAAAATAGAATGTTATGTAACTTTTTTGAGACATAAACAAAAGAATTTCAATTCTTAAATTTATACCGATCAAATTTTTGTTTGAGATGGATTATTCTAAAAGAATCAGAAAAAGTGGTTTATTTTACTACCGTCGCCGAAGGCTGGAAAAAAAATGGGTGGAGGAACAGGAGACCCCAAGTGTCACCAATATCGCAGGTATACATTTTTTTTTAAATTATTTACGTGGAATAATTTGAAATCATTATAATTTAGCTGCATCAAAAAGTTCATTTGAACCGGATGTTCCACATTGTGATAGTGGCATTAATTATCAAGACTATGATTCGGAAAAGAATACTGATGGTACATCCGACGAAGATAACGATGATTTAGAAATTGGTGAATATGATAACGATTGTATCGAAAAAATGAATCTAGAAGAATGTCTTCGATATTGGGCATTTCAAACCAAGCAAACTCACAAAGCCATTAATTTAATATTGGAAATCATTCGACGAAAAACCAGCTCCAAAAAACTTCCACGCTCAGCAAGGACTTTATTAAACACATCAAGGGTTGAAACATCGAACATAATGGCCATACCTGGTGGGCAGTTTTGGTACAAAGGGATAAGACTTTGTTTTAAACAATATTTCAGGTTGAGTATCTTCTTCTTAGGTGTAGAATAAGCATAAACTTTTCTCGAATTCAAATTTTAGGAATCTTGCAAGGCCTTTATTTATTTCAATTAATGTTAACATTGACGGATTACCCATTTACAAAAGCAGCAAGTTGCAGCTGTGGCCTATTCTAATTAACATTTTTGAAATGCCTGAAATACATCCGATACCGATTGGAATTTTCTGTGGTAATACTAAACCATTGGATCTCGACAGCTATCTGAAGCCCTTTGCTGAGGAGATGAACGACATAATCGAGAACGGTTTCTCAATCAACGGGTTTGAAGTGAAGATCTTACTCAGATGTTTTATTTGCGATTCTCCAGCAAGATCATTCATTAAAGGTGAGATAACATACACAATTTATTTTACTACAATCATTATAATCTGTTAGGTTCTATTTTCTCACATCGAAAAGTTTCTTACTTTGGGCCTTGCTCCAAAATATAAAATACACACAAAACTGTTTAAAAATTGATGATTTACTTACAGGTGTCGCTAATTTTAATTCTAAAAATGGATGCCTAAAATGCACGTGTGAAGGAGAATATTGTTACGAGTCGAAAACTGTTGTGTTCACTTCAACAACAAATCAAAAGCGAACTGACACAGAATTCCGGAAAAAATCCTACCTTAAACACCAAAAGGCGAACACTCCACTTATGCTCATCAAACAACTTGACACAGTTGAGGATATCGTAATTGGAGATAGGCTTCACCTAATCGACTTAGGGGTTATGAAACGACTTTTGCTAGGTTGGCGTGATGGGTCGTTAGGTTTTCAAACCAAACTTTCATCCCATCAGACCGACCAATTAAGTCAGATCCTTAAAAACATAAAATTGCCTGATGAAATTCACCGAAAGTTTCGTGGACTCGACCATATTTGTCATTGGAAAGCTTCAGAATTTAGCTCATTCCTTCACTACGGAAGTATTTATGTTTTAAAAAGATTTCTACCAGAAGAACAATACAAACATTTTTTATTGTTTTACTGTGCGATTACAATGCTCTCTTCCGACCAGTATAAACATAACTGGCCTGTAGCTCGAGCAATGTTGAAAACGTATGTTGAGAAGTTCAAAACTCTTTACGGAGAAAAGTACCTCACAAGTAGCATACACAATTTGTTACATCTTGTAGATGAAGCTGAAAAATTTGGCAATATAAATACATTCTCAGCATATCCATTCGAAAATCAACTGCAGAATATAAAACACTTAGTGAAAAGTGGATGGAAGTGCCTCGAACAAATAGTCAACCGCCTATCAGAGTTGAACTCACATAGCGTGTTCGGAAATAAACCATCAAGAAAATACCCATACACAACAGCATCTGGAGGAGTCTATGTCAAACCTGGATTCATTTTAAACAAAAAGTTTGCTAACAGCTGGTTTCTGACTAAATGCAATGAAATTGTTAAATTTATTTCTACGAAACAAGATCCTGATATTTTAATTCAGGCGCGAGTTTTGAAAAAGAAAAAAGATCATTTTGACTATCCCCATGAATCATCAGTTTTAAACATTTTTGAAGGAAATCTAAATTCTCTTTCAAACGGTACATCATTCTTTGAAAGTAATAGCATAAAATGTAAACTAGTAGCCGTTGATTGTGAAGTTTGTTTTCTTTTCATTCCTCTGTTACATACGTTGTAGTAAGTTTATTGTTGAATTCAATGTCTTAGAAATAAAGTGAAGTGTAAAAATAAAAACAAAATAAAGACTGCAATGTAATCAATCAGTATCATCGCTAGAAGCACCAGGTTGGTCATCAGAATGACCGATTGTCCAACACGAAGTACTGCTTGAAGCCATCAAGGCATCATCCATCATATCGTTAGGCTCGGGTGTTCCTATTTCTTTTCTTGGTTTCGGTTTTTTGACCCGCACTCGTCGAGAGCCCCTACGTTTCCCAGTATTAACCAAAAAGCGCTTTGTAGCATTTTTCAATTTCTTTTTGAAGAACGTTGCCAATTTGGAATCATTGACAATTTCAGTCTCCGTATGACCAACTTCCTTGAAAACAGCTTGTATTTGTCTGTTCGGCATCACTGCACATTTTGGGCCTTTGCGGCTTGAACCAGTCCACGTGCAGTCCGCTTGAAACTTCAAAGAGAACATCATGTCCAGCGCTGATAGCATTCGGTTTTCTGAACAATCACCATCGATATTTTCACGAAGCCGTTTAACCTGAAAAGAAAAACGAAAAGTGTTTGTTTTGTTTTGAATGGTATGATAGTTTTCAATGACTACTTAGTTCTGGAATTGCAAACGCGTCAGCATAATTCTCAACAAACATACCTTATAGCGATTTATTTTTTCCCCACTGGCACAGTAGCAACCCTTTACTTCATAAACAAACAAAATCGTTCCCCGAGACGATGCATATAATTTATTTGCATCGCCCTGGGTGACGATATTGTTTGTTTATTAAGCAAAGGTTTGCTGCAGAGCCAGTGGAAAAAAATAAATGTTATAAACTTGTTGGTAATTAAGCTGACGGGTTTGCAATCCAAGAACAAAGTAATCATTGAAAACTATCATCGCATTCAAAACAAAACTCAAAGGAATAAGGAAAAAGTATCGATCGAAAAAAGTGAAAACAGTTGAGAACAACAATTTACGGCAAAAATTTCACAGTTCTTATATGCAGTGACTTAGTGTAATCGACGTCTGATCAGGATTTCAGTAAGTCTCAGAACTATTTGCAGATCCTAAAGTAAAATTAAAATTATCAAAAAATACTTACATAATTTTCTCTGAATTTTTTATCTTCCAGATTTTTTTCCAATTCGTTCAACTCATGTTCAGTGTCCACAGGCTTAATTTGAAACGCGTCATCAGGTGGTGGAGTCCTGCCTATTTTGTTCAAAATAAAATCCATCTGAGCACTTTGATTCAACAACTTCTTTTCAATTTTTGCTATACGTTCAACAATATCGTGAAGTAAACCTTTCACTTCAGTGAGCTCAACTGATGGAACCAAAACGTTGTCATCCGGAATTGTGACCATAGGAGGGTTTTCAAAAGAAGTTGGTGAAGCAAGTGTTACATATTCAATGTTTGAGGGTAAAGTATCCATCTGCACAGGAGACACCACAGAATTATAGGTAGATTGTGTAGTATGGATAAACAGTTCAGAGGTTGGTTTCAGATCGGGTTCACAGATTATTCTGGTTGAGATGTCAGTCGGTGATTGTTCCTGGTGAATGTTTTGCTCGGAAAGTTGAGTAACAACAATATTTGGCAACGTTTGGCCATTATTTGTTCTGGTTGCTGGCAAGACATCTCTGTTGGAAATATGAAACGATGCACTAGCGTTTGATGATTCTTGATCCATACTGTTTAGTTGTTTTTTCTTTCTATCGATCATCTTTTTAAAATCCGGTTCTTGATGCCGATGAGATTTTTTCGTGAGGGTTACTGTAGCGTCCGTGCTGGATTCTCCGGACATGGACTCGATTAAACCATTTGCCTCTAAATATGTTTTGATACCATTACGTTTTATTTTACACCTTGCTCTATTCCACGATGATTTTGGCTTGGTTAATGGGTCCTTGACTAGTTTATCCAATTGGTGTCCGGTCTTCGTGTTTGGCCAACGCAGGTAGTTGCCTTTTTTTGTGTTTTCCAGCCAGTTTTCCGGAACGGCGGTCAACTCCTTCCGTCCCTTGCCGTCCGTTGTTTGTACAACGGAAAACATTTCGCAAATCTGTAAATATTCGATTATGAGTTTATAGTTTATGAATTGTTTACACATATTTACCGCTTCCGAGAAGAGAAAACTTTCACAATTTGTGATAAATCTTGAAAAACTAGACCGAAACTTTCACCCGATTGAACGATTGTTTTTTTTCTTTTTCTACAAAAAGTAAACAATATTCGATACACTGTCAGAAAAAATAAGGTGTTGTTTCGATGATAGGATTGGAAACTCGCTCAATTTATATTAAGCAAATGAACGTAGATATAGAAACGCGTCAATGGCTCAATGACTAAGGTGTAGGACTGTCATCCCGGAGTTCCCTGGATCGAAACCCGCTACGAGTTTTAGGCTAACGCTTGGGGTAATCAAAACAGAGATGATCAGTGGTAGAATTTCAATTACAATTACATAACAAATATAGAATAAAGGAAATAATAAAAATAGTAAAATAGTAAAAAAACAATAAAATAAAAAAGAACTTTTTTGGTTTAAGTTTATTTTTAAAAATTTTCAACGAATTCTCGAGTACTTTACGAGGGCTGAATAGCGTTCTCTTCAACTTGATTTTGGAACTTTAAAGTATCAATAAGAACTTAAATTTTGGGCTGAATAGAATGCACATCAGCACATTGAATGGGCTGATTAAGCTATCATGGGACTGTTTTAAGGGACTTTTGGTTGCTTGGGATGATAACAAAAAAAAACTATTTATTTAAATTCAATTTTTCCTTCATTTTCGGAATTTCAAATCACAAATCCAGCTTGCGCAGTCTTATTGGTGGTTAAACTTTAGGCCGAATCATCATTCTTGCCCGTTTCAGTGAATAGTCGCTGGAATAAAAACTATCCCAGCTCATCCCGCTTGCTTTGGTTTTGACCCCTTGCTTAAAATACTTTCCGTTGAGGTTACTGGAATGAAAAAAAAAAAAAAACTCTTAGTGCGTGCAAGGCGTAAAAGAAAACCAACTATTATAACCTACCTTGCATGACAGGCAGAATACCACCAGGCGCCGACGAATCTTTCCGCACAATTTCCGTCCCAAGAATCGTTGTCCGCATCCTTAGTGCTGAACTTTAGGTCGATTGCAAAACTAAGTGAATCCCCTGCAGTGCCGCTGTACTTGCCAAGACTTTGTAGAGTGTACTTTTCTGCCTTATCGGCCACTCGAAAATCATCGTACCTGGCCACCTTCGATTGACCTTCGAAATCTTCCAACATGACGAGCAACTCATGCCGTCTGGAATGGGTCAATTCATGGATATTCTTCAGTCCCAGCCAATACTCGCCTCGTGGGTTTCCGAATCCCTCCTCATAGGCTGCCCAGTCCCGGTGAAAGTCTACAGAGCCATTGAAGCGATTTTGTATGACGATCCACCCACCTTCCTCGTAGTCCTGATCGCAGAAGACTTCGAACGGTTTCTGGAATCCCACTGATGGCTGAATCTGGTATGGCCCCGAGACCCGTTCCGGAATATCGGCACAGGTTTGTGGAATGTCATCGATTCCCTGAAAACGTAAGTCAAGTTCTAGACGTTCAAAAGAGTCACCGGGCTTCATCGCTTTCATGATATATCTATCGATAGAAAGGAAATCTTTTAGATTAATCAACAAAATCTGGTGTTTTATCTATCCATGAAATTACTCTACATGCTGGGCCATGAGTTGGATATCATTCTGAAGTTTGGCCAGGCAAACATATTAAGCTGATTACTGCACGTTACTCAGCCTACGTTATGCTTTTTATATTTGGAAGTTATACGCTATACGTCATACGCCATTTCTGCCGAAAGTTTTAATCAACATTTCCGGGCTCATTGTTCTGGATGGTGGTTGAAATTGTTATAGGTTATAGTTTTTCGAGCAGATGCGTCATCCTTCAAAACCGTCCAATTCGTCTTATCAGCCCAAGTGGACCCAACCGTAATACGCTGCTTAGGAAGTTTTTTGGGATTTTTTAAATTTTAACCAGCCGCAAGCCATGAAGTTGACACGAATAATTTTTAATGGACATCACTTAGATTTAGAGAATCAATCACACAAACTTAACTTTACTGCTTGGAGGTTAAGTAACAACTGAGAACTGTTTTGATTATTCAGCTTATACTTTGGAATTAATTTATAATCAATCGAAGCAAGCTGTGAAAGGAAAAAAAAAATTTTTACCAAGCTTCCTTTGTTTTTTTTTTTTTAAATTATCATCTACAGAATAGCTGTCTTGAATTATCAGCAGGTTGGTCACATTTCAAAGCTAGCATAACGAGCATAACGCATTTTTTCTATCAAAAACAATTTTGCATAAAGGTCTGTTTGATTGATTGAAGTTTGCATAACGAGAAAGGAACAAATATACTGCCGCTCATAGCAAGTCCCCGTCCCATTTGCGTTTTTGTTGAGTTGAGAAAACAGCAATTGAATTTTGTTACTTGTTTATTTGCTGCAATAATAAATGAATCTTCGTTAACTTTCAAGGATAACAATTTAAAATTACAGTTTTTGTTAATTATAGGTGATTTATTTTAAAGGTTGCAGTTTTCAGTGACGATTTGGCCTATTAGTAAGGTGTCGGAGAAGTAATAAGTGGTAATTACTAGACTCGAGTTTGATTCCTGGTCCAGGTGTTTTTTTTTTCATTTATTCTTCATGATCGATACATTTAGCATTAAACAGTGAGACGTAGATTCATCAAACAAAGTAATACCAAAATAATCTAGGTCTGTTTGTAGAATTCAAAGAATTAACACATGCTCATACATTATTTTCTGGTGTTTTGTTTGACGGATGATGCTTTTAGCCGTATAATGTAACAATCAAAAAAATCAATCATGAATGGTACACCCAAAATTCAGCCTCTGTGCCAATGGCGTGTAAGCAATTACATAGCATCGTTGGATAACGCGACCGGTGCTGATTCGATTTGCGTCCACCGGCATTAACCTCCCAGCGCAACCGAATTGCGCATGTCTGAAAGAAACAAAATAAAAACGATTCCACGTATGTCTGAAAGAAACAAAGTAAAAACGTTTTCACGTCCCTCCCTATCGCATCACAAGACGAAGAAAGATGGAAATAAATACCGGCCAACACAAGGCAGCCAGCGAATCGAGCACTGTGCGTGTATAGCAAAAGCAACAAAAAACATTCATTTACCTAATTCAATCCACCGGCAAACAACCACCGGCCAAGCTGCCCGGCTTTAGCAGCTGTGTATATTAGCGTGTGCATGCAGGCAGCAAGCAAAGCGCAGTTCTCATTCAATGGGTTTCCCGTTTCCTTCACTCCCGTTCCCTTTCCCGTTTCCGTCACAAGACAGAGGAATACCTTGAAAGGAGGCCAAACGCCGGGAAGCCACCGTTGTGCGTTTTTTGTGATTGATCGGTGGCAGAAAGCCTATGACAAATATCCCTCGTCCTGCATGAAGCTCAAATGGTACACTGGTTAAGATGTCGAATTGGCAAGACGATATAGTTGGTGATATGAGTTCGACTCCCTTTCGGCGTCGTGGTTTATTTTATTTTCTTGTTTCTGAGATGAATTATCCAATAGAGGAAGGAAATGCCATAAAAAGTTTTCCTTGCTTCGCTTGAATGTAGTGGTCTTGCATCATTTTGGTTGGGAGCCGAATCCTTATGCCAGTTACGGTTTTTCAAACATACCGTCTTCGGCACAGTGCACATTTCAGCGCATTATCGGCACAGAGATTTGCTAAAAAGGCATTGGATTTTTGCAACCTCTTCTATGGGTGTATGTGAAAAAAAAATCCCCTCGAACAGGAATCGAACTCGAGTCTACTGAAACAAGTCAAGCTGTAACTCTATTATTCAATTGACTTCATCGAGTTGCATTCGTTGCTATATTAAACGGCAGAAATCGCTCATCGTGCCCTGATTAATAGTGCTCTGTTCGCCTCAGGTCTACAAATTTAAGTAAAAACGTATTTTAAAATGGATTAAAGTGAAAAATCAAAAATTTTGTGATGGTGAAAATTGAGAAACAATGTGTAAATCATGTTGCTGTGCGTACATTTCAGATCAAGATGATTTAAAGGTCATAAAAGCTTATTTGGTGGTGCTAAAAAATTATAATATTTTCGTCACATGAGAACCTAGCTGGTTATTATTTAATATTTCTGTAAAGATGAAAAGGATATTTCTTTTTGGTGAAAAATTAATACTATAGGTAGTACGAAACAAATCCTCATGAAAATTTGTTTCAAAATATACGTACTTTTGTAGAAAAAGGAGTGCTTATTACGCCCTGGGTGCTCGTTATGCCCTTATCTCCCCTATGTATCGTTGTAGTTTGTTCATAGTTTTGTCAGGATCAGGCTTGCTTCCGAAAAGTACAGCTTTGACAGCTTTTTTTCTAGCCAAACAAACTTGTAAATTGATTCTTCATTTGCCAATGTTCGTTTATTTTTTACCGAAAAAGTTACCGAACAGTTTAACGATTAACACATGTTAGGATTTCGGTAAAAAATTACCGAACTCGGTAATTTTCGTTTACTGTGTGGTTGAAGCAGTGTGGGCCCTAGAGCGTAAAATGAATAAAAAGAATTCTTTTACGCTCTGAAAATGCCCCAGAAAGTATCAGTTCTGCAATGCTTTAGAGAAAAAACATTTAGTTTAATTGCCAAGCATTTACTAAGTGTATGTTTAAATGTAATTTTTTTTTAAATTTAATTGTTGAAAATCATCTTTTTCCCAAAGCGAGTTTCCGCGAATACTCGAAAAATGTGTGACAATTTTTTAACGAAACGATAGTAATTTTTTGTCATGGAAGCATTTTCTACTACAGGACAACAGTAAAAAAAATATGCATCTTGTCTAAATCTCAGGTTTAGAGTAAACATTAGAATAAGAGAAGAATTGATAGAAATTAATCAAAACACTTTTCAAAAGTGTCACCAAATACAATAATAGTAGGAATATTCCTCACTCCCCAGATACTTGAAGGACACATGAAACGCGCCCCCATGTGAGGAAAATTCTTACGAACATGAATAAATGCTGTCAAAAAGACCTAAGTTGCCTTAGACTAAATTTCGAAAGCTTCTGGCGAAAACTGTTAAGCTCATTATCATCAAAACTTTGTGTCCCGATCTGACAACTATACTAAATACAACACAAGTATATCTACTATTTTTTCATAATATCTTTCATGATAAGTAAGTTGACTTCGTTAATAAATTTTATACTCAAAATACGATTTTGATTTATAGGTTCAACATGTTTTGGAGTTTTCAAAAAATCAGATGTGCCTAAATGAAAAGTATTAAAAAGAGCTAATGCTACACGAAGAATTTTTTCCTTTACCAATTTATTCATTTTTAGAGAAATGCTGATTTCCATTTACCAAACGTGCTCCAGATAATAAAAATAATAACGATGATGTGGTCAGCAATAAATCTCAAATCATCTTGTAGTGTAGATTTTAAGATCAATTTACTTAGTAAATTGTTGCCTTCTTATGATTTCTTTTATGAACTATTCAGAATTGTCCAAAAAGTGAAGTTTCCATCAATGATTGTTCCAATTCAAATGACATTAGAGTCTCAAATTGTAGATTTATTACACGGAAAATAATAAAAAGGTAAAATTTACCGAGATAACAAGGTGAACGCTCGTGAAAGCCAAAAAGGTAACTTCTACTTCTTCGAGGTGAAACTCACCTCACAGCTAGGTAAAATTTACCTGAATCGAAGATGGGAAAAAGGTATAATTCACCGAGAAAAAAGGTGAATCCAAAAAAGGTAAATCTTACCTCGTAGCGAGGTGAAGTTCACCTAAATTGAGCTGGATAAAAAAGTATAATTCACCTAGAAAAAAAGGTAAATCCAAATAAGGTAAAACATACCTCGTAGTGAGGTGAAGTTGACCTGGATTGAGCTAAACAAAACGGTACAATTCATCTCGAAAAAGGTAACTATTTGCCGAATCCATTTATTGAGGTTAAGCCAAAGCGGTTTTGTCGTTCAGAAGGGAAGTGTTTCTTCGTGCCCATATGAGAAAATCGGAATAGAATGGTAAGTATTTTTTTAAATATAATTTAGTAGTGCTGATTCTCGTCATAATACTTTGCTTATGTTTCAGATCGGCCCAGCTTCGAGGTGTATTCCACGTCATCCTCCAGATATCATTCCAGCCGCGCCTCACTGGATTTGTCGAACGGAGAATGTCATGAAAGTGTTGACGAAGTGCAGGAAGATTCAGTGACCACTATGAAGCGGAAGAACGCGATGCCGGATGGCCACGAGCCTGGCAAAAAAGGACTTACCTCAATAATTTTTTCAAACATGGTGATACATTTCGAAAATTAATATTTGGCAAATATCCCTATTTATTTCAAACAAATATACATTTTTGAATAAACTTTGTTTTTATTTTTATTGAAGAAACAAATCAAACCAACTAGCATTTACCTTTTATATCAGTGAATGGGAAAACGGTATTATTTAAAAATTTACCTCGAAAGAGGGGTGGAAAAAAATCACCTCGCAAAAAGGTAAATTTTACCTTTTTTTATTTTCCGTGTAGCATACTCCGTCAGTCGGGACCTTTTTTCCAAGGTGGGTATATATTCAGGAGGTGTTCCCGAATAACGAATTCCCGATTCAGCCATTTTGGCTATGTAGGCTATGCAACTATGCGGAACTCGTGAAATTTGTTTACCAACAAACCACAGAAAAGCTGAGCAAAAAATAAACAAACTCATTGAGAGCCCCGCTCACTCCTCGCCTACTTACTGTGAAAGTCGGAGAACCTAGTGTATCTAAGAACCTTGCTTTTTTCCATTCGGCAGAAAACAACACAAATTGAGAACCATAGCAACATACTTTGCAACACGAAGACAAGTTGGACTAGGCTGAAATTCCTATGTTGAAAATAAAACATAAACAAAATTTTCTGCGTGGTCATAGAAATGCAAGTTCAAACACGAACTTTTGTAGTTGAGACGCGAACCCACGGTTGATGGAAAGAATGTTCAGAGTTTCCTCAGTACCACAATGCTTGAAATTTCCTTCTAGTAAGAACTTTCTCCAGGAGGTGGTGCTGATATACATGTCCTTGATGAAGTGTATGAAGCATGCTGAGAGTTACCAATGTTGATTATAATATGTTTGGTGTCACCCTAAATACTATCTTCTGTACTTGACTAGACCAAAAATGGTTTTCGAACAACAAACATCATTTTTATTTTCTGATTTGATGAGCAATCAAGATAATCACAAATGCTTTGATATTATTTCGAGTAAGCTACATATGTTGAGCGTAGGAACAAAATATTTTCGTGATAAAAGTTATCGATTTTAATGCCGTGCGCCGTTAATGCTGACTTAGTAAAGTATCATGTAATTTTTTTTAAGTAAAATTTTCCAGATTTATCATCCAGTTATGCGTTTCGATAAGTTTTGATTTCATTTTGTGTACAGTTTCAGACTTCATTAGATTAAAATTGAAAAGTTTCCAAAACTTTACAAATGCAAAAATTTTAAAAAAATCATTCAATTTTTTTATTTAATAAACCCATGATAACTGTCTACAATCCAGGCACTGAGCATCGCCAAAACAAAGCATAAACATCTGTGTGTAATTGTAATTGTTCATAATTGATTTAACGCCAGCCCATAGATACAAAACCATAGTTAGGGTTTTAGGGTTTTTTTTTGTGATTGATCAGAAGTTTCTTGAGGAAGCTTGTGAAGCTGAGGAGCTTAGGAGTTTTGCTTTGAAGTGGTCAATCGCTTACCAAGGTGATATTCCATGCCACATTACCCTTATCCCCAAGCACTCAGCGTGAGATTTGTGGAGGGTCTCCGCAAAACAAATCATCACATGTGCTGCACATCCTCTCCCCCTATCGACTACATGGACGTGGCCGGCGTCGTTATTGGTTCACATTAAAGATGAAGATTCTCAAAATTGGACAGTGAGAATGTGTCGCTTGTTCCCAGCACCTTTCATTTGGTTCATTGTCCAATGTTGATTATCTCGAGCCAATCACGGAGTGCAACCATTATGCCATTGGCCAGGAGGGGCCGTAGGTGGAACGTAGTTGATAGCAAGCTCAAGCTCAAGCTCATAGTTTTGTCAGGTTGTCAAATTTCAGAATTTTATTGTCAAATTTTAACCATACTGTGGTCCTATTTGTCAAAATCACGCATTTTTTCATAACCATCATAGGAACAGCGATGATAATTGAATAAACAAGACCAACTTTTATGCAAATCACCAGAAAATTTTTCGAGATGAGTCCTAATAAAGATATGTTGATTTTGTATGGGAACCGCCTTCCATGAAATGTGAGAGTCTTGAAACTTTTACTATACTTTCGGCATCCGTGGCCCAAAAAATCCTCGATTAGCAAATCTCATGTAATTCTTACAACGCGTTTATGAGGTGTGGTGTCCCAAAAACGCCTCCATTTTTATTTTTTATAGTCATGCATCGCGTGACTGTGAGACGAAATACTACAAAAAAAATATATATAATAGGATTTTCAATTTCTTATTTTGTTTTTCGAAATTCTGTAAAACCACTAAATTTTCTTTTTCGTCTGTTATTTCTTGCAGGAACGCTCATTTGCGACACCCTCAAGTGTCCGGACGACGCCTTCAAGTGCGTGATCGCCAAAAACAACACCAAGGCTAACCTGCAGGAAATCGTGGTGACGCGGGAGTGTTTGGACGAGGCCGGCAAGATCAAGGCCAAAACGGTCGAGAAGGAGGTCAACAAATTCCCGGGGACGCACTTCGAGAGCTACGCCGAGCTGGACAAGAACGGCAACATCGCCTCGTTCGACAACCGGGGCAACTCGTACAATCACGCCGGAAGTGGGGACCTGCACTCGTATCTGTACTCGCAGATCGACGACCTGCACAAGGCTATCCTGGATCAGCTCCACGGGCAGCAGACCCAAACACTAGGTATTCCCTAGGGTGGGGTGGCAGGAAGAACAAAAAACGAAGCAAAACGAAACGACAACATTTTAGCGTTAGTGGCCAAAAGTTTTGATAAGAGCGAACAGCTTTCAGATAGTTACAGAAACAGATTTGAGCACTTTGCAATTGAAATCAAAAATTGCTAGAAACATTCGTTAGAGATCACGCAAAATTTAAGCGTCAAGAGAAAAGAGAAAAAAAAAAATGCAAAATTGAATAGGTTAGTTAAGCGGGGGATCGTGGGAAATTTTCCCACAATCTGAGCGCCCGCGCGTAATTAAGAATAGAGAACTAGACAAGTGTTGAAACAACATAAACAGCAAAAACAATAACAACAACCCACAATATAAACAACTTACAAGCATTCGTTCCAAGCGCCTATCGGTGCTGCCGTTTAATTGGATCAGCTTAGAAGAACATGAGTTTAAGCACATCGGCGAGTCACGTGGGGGTTTGGATACCAGATCGATGTTATCGAAATTGTGAGCACGCTACGTCCATATGTAAATTGTTTAACGCTATGTGATATGTAGAATAATAAAGTTTGAGTAATGTGTTAACCAGGTTTGTAAGTGTTTTATTTGTTCATTGTGTGTCATCACAAATCTTTAATCACATCCTGATCGGGATCGGCAGATTGACGGCTTCACCCAACAAGTTTGTCTGAAATGTACGCCATCAGAAAATTTGAAAAATCGGGAATATACCTAGGTATCTCCTGAATGATGTTGAACAGAATAGCCAATAATTAATATAATTGATTAAAGTGAAAATTAATACGAATAATACTTAGCTTTTATTCCTTGATGCTGGAAGCATCAGAATCGTCAAAGGCCGATCTAGGTTCATCGTTCTGCCCAACTAATCGGAAAATCTGATATCCCTCGTTGTAGAACTGATGCGAAAACTACAAGCTTGCCTGTTTTTTTTGTTCATTTCACTTGTAACAGTTCTTGAAAATGATAATGAAAGCTTCGTACGGTAATTAAAAATTATTTGAAGCTCTTTTAAAACTAGCCACTTATTTTTTTTTTCGATTTGTCTGTCAATGAAAATACTTCTTCCGTCTACGGAGAAGTAGGCGATGATGCATAGACATGGCACCCGTTTTTTTGCTCCGTCCGCGAAAATTTCAATTTTAATTTTCAAGTGGTTAATAAATTTCTATTGAAGTAATAATAGAATCGAAAAAATGGATAGGCACCGTCGGTGCTGCACCGGTAACCTTTAGAAGAGGTGTTATAAGTGGATGGAAGGAAGTGTTTTGTAGTGCAATAGCGACGGTTAACCGCCGGAAGAGGAGAAAATTTTGCCTGCGATGACATTCTGATAGCCAGGAGTACGTAAGCAGAAGTAGATACATGTTAGAATTTGTATCTGATTACTCAGTAGTCAGGTAGGTGTAAATGCATAACTTATGCCATATTCGTTTTCATCCTGGTGGTGCACCGGTAGTGCACCAAGTGCTACACTGTTTCCACTGGTGGTGTAGATTAATTGTTAAGCTGTGATGTGAGGTTGGCGATTCAGTTCAATTATTACCCACAAGCATAAACTATTGGAAAGGAGGTGCTGACTGGTAGACAAGCGGCTTACGTACGACTAAATCTAATCGGACTACAAATTGAAAATAGATCGGCACGAAATCGGACCGTTGTTGGCTAAAGGAACCCATCATCCATGTCAGAAACGCAGCCAACACTGCTGGTCGAAATCTTTGAACGGTTTTTACGGTGTTCAGGTGTTTAAAATATATTTGAAGGTGAAAACATTTGAAATCTTTTTTAAACATTTGAGAAAAATTCGACGCTAAATTCAGAGTTCTGTATTTCGCTCTGCTATCCGTGATTCTGTTGGATGCCAGTATACTAAGTTCCGGTGAGAGTTTATGTATATGCCCGTATGTTTGCGAAATAGCGAGGAGGGCCACATTTTACCATCCAAATGGGCGCCTTTGGATTCCCAGAATGCATCTCGCAATTTCAATTCGTTGATCCCGCGAAATTACCATCAACTTACCGATACTGAACTGCCAAAACTGGTGTGGCTAAGTGGAAAGTATTGTTAACTCGAAAACTAAATAAAAAACGGTAAATGTAGTAAACATGTTTAAAAAATTAATTTCTGAG